>NC_077227.1:440665894-440965894 GCF_027887165.1 Monodelphis domestica | reverse complement strand
GAAAGAAAATTATAGACCAATGTCCCTAATGAATATAGATGCAAAAATCTTAAATAGGATACTAGCAAAAAGACTCCAGCAAGTGATCAGAAGGGTCATCCACCATGATCAAGTAGGATTTATACCAGGGATGCAGGGCTGGTTCAATATTAGGAAAACTATCCACATAATTGACCACATCAACAAGCAAACCAACAAGAACCACATGATTATCTCAATAGAAGCAGAAAAAGCCTTTGATAAAATACAACACCCATTCCTACTAAAAACACTCGAAAGCATAGGAATAGAAGGGTAATTCCTAAAAATAATGAACAGTATATATCTAAAACCATCAACTAATATCATCTGTAATGGGGATAAACTAAATCTATTCCCGTAAAGATCAGGAGTGAAACAAGGATGCCCATTATCACCTCTATTATTTGACATAGTATGAGAAACACTAGCAGTAGCAATTAGAGAAGAAAAAGAAATTGAAGGCATTAAAATAGGCAAGGAGGAGACCAAATTATCACTCTTTGCAGATGACATGATGGTCTACTTAAAGAATCCTAGAGATTCAACCAAAAAGCTAATCGAAATAATCAACAACTTTAGCAAAGTTGCAGGATACAAAATAAACCCACATAAGTCATCAGCATTTCTATATAATTCTAACACAGCTCAGCAGCAAGAACTAGAAAGAGAAATTCCATTCAAAATTACCCTAGACAACATAAAATACTTAGGAATCTATCTCCCGAGACAAACACAGGATCTATATGAACACAACTACAAAACACTTTCCACACAACTAAAACTAGACTTGAACAATTGGAAGAACATTAACTGCTCATGGGTAGGACGAGCCAATATAATAAAAATGACCATCCTACCCAAACTCATCTATCTATTTAGTGCCATACCCATGGAACTTCCAAAAATTTTTTTACTGATTTAGAAAAAAACCATAACAAAGTTCATTTGGAAGAACAAAAGATCAAGGATATCCAGAGAAATAATGAAAAAAAAATACAAAGGAGGGGGGTCTTGCAGTCCCAGATCTGAGACTATATTATAAAGCAGCAGTCATCAAAACAATTTGGTACTGGCTAAGAGACAGAAAGGAGGATCAGTGGAATAGACTGGGGGCAAGCAACCTCAGCAAGACAGTATATGACAAATCCAAATATCCCAGCTTTTGGGACAAAAATCCACTATTTCATAAAAACTGCTGGGAAAATTGGAGGACAATGTGGGAAAGATTAGGCTTAGATCAACCCCTCACACCCTACACCAAGTTAAATTCAAAATGGGTGAATGACTTGAACTTAAAGAAGGAAACTATAAGAAAATTTGGCGAACACAGAATAGTATACATGTCAGACCTTTGGGAAGGGAAAGACTTCAAAACCAAGCAAGAATTAGAAAGAGTTACAAAATGCAAAATAAATAATCTGGATTACATCAAATTAAAAAGTTTTTGTACAAACAAAACCAATGTAACCAAAATCAGAAGGGTAGCAACAAATTGGGAAACAGTCTTCATAAAAACCTCTGACAAAGGTTTAATTACTCAAATTTATAAAGAACTAAATCAATTGTACAAAAAATCAAGCCATTCTCCAATTGACAAATGGGCAAGGGACATGAACAGGCAGTTCTCAGCCAAAGAAATCAAAACTATTAATAAGCACATGAAAAAGTGCTCTACATCTCTTATAATCAGAGAGATGCAAATCAAAACAACTCTGAGGTATCACCTCACACCTAGCAGATTGGCTAACATGACAGCTATGGAAAGTAATGAATGCTGGAGGCGATGTGGCAAAGTGGGGACATTAATGCATTGCTGGTGGAGTTTTGAATTGATCCAGCCATTCTGGAGGGCAATTTGGAACTATGCCCAAAGGGCGATAAAAGAATTTCTGCCCTTTGATCCAGCCATAGCACTGCTGGGTCTGTACCCCAAAGAGATAATGGACAAAAAGACTTGTACAAAAATATTCATAGCTGCGCTCTTTGTGGTGGCCAAAATTTGGAAAACGAGGGGATGCCTGTCAATTGGGGAATGGCTGAACAAATTGTGGTATATGTTGGTGATGGAATACTATTGTTCTAAAAGGAATAATAAAGTAGAGGAATTCAATGGAGACTGGAACAACCTCCAGGAAGTGATGCAGAGTGAGAGGAGCAGAGCCAAAAAAACATCGTACACAGAGACTGATACATTGTGGTACAATAGAAGGTGATGGAGTTCTCCATTAGTATCAATGCAATGTCCCTGAACAATCTGCAGGGATCTAAAAAATACTACCCACAAGCAGAGGATAAACTGTGGGAGTAAAAACACCAATGAAAAGCAACTGCTTGACTACAGGGTTGGAGGGGATAAGACTGAGGAGAGACTCTAAATGAACACTATAATGCAAATTCCAACAATAGGGAAATGGGTTCGAGTCAAGAACACATGTGATAACCAGTGGAATCATGCGTCGGCTATGGGAGAGGGAAAGTTGGGGGGGGGGGGAAGAAAAGAAAATGATCTTTGTTTCCAGTGAATAATGTATGGAAACGACCTAATAAAATAATGTTTTAAAAAAAAGGAAAAGAAATATGATGGGCTCAAGGAAAGAGATGAGGCATATTTTTTTTATTTTGCATAAGACCAATTCAGGAATTTGTTTTAGTTGAATATATATATACATATATATATATATATATATATATATACATACATATAAAATATATATGTATGTATGTATACACACATATATGCATAACATAAAAGGGTTTTCTTTTTCTTAATGAGAAAGAGGGGTGGGGATCTGGAGGAGCTAATATACATTTTGGTTAATTCAGATGAAATGGAAAAAAGAGATATATTTGGTGGCTACAAGTCTGCCTATAATAAGTGATTAATAATGAACTGTGCACAAAAGTTTATATAAAATACATTGCTAAAGAAATATGTACTCAGAAGAAAAGGTGATGAGCTAGTCCTATCATGAGGACAAGGAATACCAGACAAAGAGCCAGAATGTGAGACAGACATATAACCTAAGGAAAATTTCTAGTTTGTTGAGTATTTTTTCTAAGGAAGGGTTGACTGAAAGATTGAAGTAAATCTCAGAGAGAGTGTGTGTATAGATGTGCTGAGATCTCTACCTACAAAGTGAGCACTCCCACCAGTGAGATTACAATTCTAATGAAAAATTAAAGTAATGTAGGCGTTCACACAGAATTTAAAAAATTTTAAGTTTTCCTGATGCCTTTTGTAGGTCCAAAGGAAAAAAAAAGGCCCTGATGTTAAGGAAATTAAATTCTGCTATGTTATGTTCACAGAGATAAATTTATTTTCAACAATGAGCAACCATCTTACTTCTTAGCTTTTTCAATCACACACAAAAAATACTGCTATGACTACCTTGGTTTATGTAGGATATTTTTTTTGCCTTTGACCTTTTTTTGTAATATATGCCTTGTGAAAGCACATTGTGTTTTCAGATTTGCAAAACACTTTCTGCGCATTATTTCATCTCATTCTAACAATATCTTTGTGAAATAGGGACTACAAAAATTATCTCTATTATACATTTAGGGAAGCTGAGGCAAAGAATTTAAGAGATTTGCTCATGGCCAAATACACTAATAAATGCTAAAGGAAGAATTTATTGACACAGTTCTAAATCCAGCACTAATGCATAATGAACTGGTGTAATGAAGAGGTTATTGTTTCCAAAAGAAGTAGTGAGAGCCTGCATACTGGTTATGGCAGCATAATGGGAATGGGAATGGGAAGCAGGAGCTAGATAGAGATCATGAAGGAAGAATTGGTGATTAATTGCTAATGGAAGCAGTGGAATTAGAGATGATTCTAAGTGAGGGTCTGAACCTGAATGAGACATGATTCTATAATAATGGAAATAAATAATTTAAGGGAAGGCTACCAGGGTTTTTTTTTTTTGTTTGTTTGTTTTTCTCTGGTGGGAGAGAGGGGGAAAGAGTAAAAGGGAGATGACAGGTTTAATTTTAGACACATTGAAAGTCTTGTATCTTCAGTAGGCTGGTCAATGGCTTTCCTGTCCTGTATTGTTAATCAGAGGTCTCTATACTTAGTCAGCAAAGAGATAAACATCTATGCTTAAATTACATTAATCTTTTCTTGGATGTAAGTTAACTGATGCTTTCCCAGCCTCTCTTGAACTTCTGCTTAAAAATCCCTTTAATGATTTCAGATAGACAACTGTGGAAAGAATCCATATCTGCTTTGATTCATGTAAGTAAGGAAAAAGGAGGTCTGGAGATTGGTGGTGTGGAGACAGTCTGGCTCATGGTCATGATTCAATACTAATAAAAATGACTATCAGCATTTATCAAGTGTTTACAAGTTTATAAAGTACCTTATATGCTTTAGCTCATTTGGGCTTCATGGTTGTCCTATGGAGCACAGAGTAAAAGTATTATTATCCCCATTTTATAGATGAAGAAATTGAGACTCACAAAGGTTAACTGAGTTCTCTAAATAATCAAGCTAGTAAGTGGCAGAGCCAAGATTTTATTTAACCCCTCTCTTCTGAGCCAATAACATTTCTAAAGTGCCTTATAGATACCTTTTAAATTTCAGCTACTTAATTTTATTATTATTATTTTTTTATTTTTTAGAGGTTTATTGAAGATTAAGGATTAAAGAAAATACAAGATAAGAGACACGTGTCCAGGCCATAGAGAGGCCTAGACACAACCTCACCTACATTATGAAAAAAATCCACGCCTGCCCCAAAACGGAAGTCCAAGCCCTCTCAAAAGCCTTTGAATCAGCTTAAATACCTTCTAGAAAAAAAAAAAAGCTGTTTTTTCATATATGGGCTTATTCACAATAATATTTGTTCAACACAGTTATAGGGGAAAAGCAACAGAATTTCAAAACTCAGTACATTCAAAATAAATTCAATCAACCTTCAGTTCAAGCAGAATAATATTGAATCCAGTAATATATGAACTTAAAATCACAAAGTTAAACCTTAAACAAAAAATGCAATAGAATACAGAGATATTTTTATAAACCATTGGAGTCTGAAATGCCTCAAAATATAGCCTTTAGTCTCTTCAAATTTCCTTGGGGTTTTTTGTTTGTTTGTTTGTTTGTTTTTAATTATCCATTTAAATGTCTATTGTCCGAAGGTAGAGTAGTAAAGGCTAGGCTATGGGGTTCAAGGGACCCGTCCAGGGCCCCATAGCTGGGAAGCATCTGAGGCCAGATTTTAACTAGAGACCTCCCGTCTCTGGGCCTGGCTTCCAGTTCCCTGGGCCACCCATTTTCCCCTTCAAAGTTAGTTGAATCTTCTTCCTGACAGGCAGGTGAAGTCAATGCTATTACCAGAACAGTCAAAAGGTATCCTTTTAAACCCATTGCTTTTTAGGTTTCTGTTTGAAAAGATCTGTTTCTTCTCCTCTCCCTTTTCTCTCTCCCCTGCTCTGATACCCCTGTGGCCAATACCCCCATCCACGTGGAGGCTTAGCCCAAGGGAAAATTACCTGGTCTCCTTTCCCTCTCCTCTCTCCCCTCCACCCACGTGGCCAATACTGTTACCAGCTAGTCGCAATGAGTCCTCAGCAATCTGCTCCAAGGATCTGGGTGATGAGCCGTCTGGGTCAGAGGCCAGATGGGTAAGAGACAGACTGCCGGGTGGGTCGGGCCGGGAGCCGGAGCACAGACAAGCGGAGCTGGGGCACCAGGTGAGAGGCCAGGAGCAGGAGCAGGAACAGAAGCAGGCAGGCAGAACTCAGCAGCCAGGGGCCAGGTGGGCAGCAAAAACGCAACAGGTCTGGATGGGGGCTGCACACTGGCAGGCAAAAGCAGCTGAGCCTGTGAGCTATCTACTGGCTGGAACTGAACGAGCAGCAGCTTTGCAAGGGTAAAAAACCTTGGCCAGAGAGATATGGCTCAAAAAAATTTTTTCTAGGTACTAGATATTAAAAGTTGAACTAAAGATCAGAAAAGAAATCAGAAGATTGAGATTTTTTCCCCCAAAGTGGTTACGCCAACTGTAAAGATTAAAATTTAGGGAATATATGGAGACTGAGGCAGGTAGAAATCAGTTTCTCTCTGCAAGGAGTATTATATTTTTTAGAGGTTTATTGAAGATTAAGGATTAAAGAAAATACAGGATAAGAGACACGTGTCCAGGCCATAGAGAGGCCTAGACACAACCTCACCCACATTATGAAAAAAAGCCACGCCTGCCCCAAAATGGAAGTCCAAGCCTTAATTTTATTATTAATTAATATTGAGAGGCAACAAGACATGGTAAATAGAGAGCTTGACTTGGAATAAAAGAGGCCAGGTTTCATTTGTGATTCTAACATATATTGGCTGTATGACTATGGGCATATCACTAAATCTCTCAGGGTCCCAGACCAAAAACAAAACAAAATAAAAACACTGTAAGTTGTAAACAAGGTGTGGATCTATATTGATAGAAGGATACACACTGGTAGTTCCTCAAACCAATGAGATCACAGACCTTGCCCTCTCCCAAAGATATATTAATAATAACAATAATAGTATAGTTATTATATATGAACATAATATATTAATATCATATATCAAGGTGGTTGGGCAGTGAGGTAGCATAGTAGATAAAGTGTCAGTTGTGTAGTCAGAAAGACTTATCTTCTTGAGTTCAAATCTGGTCTTGGATACTTCCTAATTGTGTGACCCTGGGCAAGTCACTGAACAGTGTTACCTTGGTTTCTTTTCCTATAAAGTGAAATGGAGAAGGAAATGGAAAACCACTCTAGGATCTTTGTCAAGAAAATCCCAAGTGAGATCACAAAGAGTCAGGCATGACTGAAAAACAATTAAACAATTAAAAAATAATGGTGTTGGTGGTGATGATTTTCCCACTATACTGACTTGGTAAGATAAATTATAAAGATTTATCAGAAAAGTGTAGCAGAAAGCAAAATGCTATCTTCTACTGTTCATCTGATTATATTAAATATGAGAGAATGGGTGATTAGAGTCATTAACATGAATATTAATAAACATATTTAGGTTTAAAATGTAAAATGTGGGTCAAATTTATTAAACAATTAATTATGCAGGTATTCTGTCCAAGTGCCCTAAATTTAAATCCTATTAACCTTGTGTACACACAGAGAATTTCATTCTCATCTACAAATTGATTTTGAACATTGTTTTCTCATTGTAGATGCTGCAATAATCCC
Source organism: Monodelphis domestica (assembly GCF_027887165.1). NCBI lineage: Eukaryota > Metazoa > Chordata > Mammalia > Didelphimorphia > Didelphidae > Monodelphis > Monodelphis domestica. The sequence goes on along the minus strand of NC_077227.1, from coordinate 440,958,679 downwards.
CTTCTATCACTTCTCATTGCGAAAATATGTCAATGCATTTTTCCTCCCTTAGGGAAAAAGATAGTGAAGATGATAGATTCATTTGGGTCTAATGTGGATCATTCTGTCTTCTTTTCTGTGAATAAAAGAGTCTCATAATACAATAATTGGTTTGTGTGTTTACCTGGAAGTGACTCCAGTGTTTTTGAGAATCAGTCAACAATAGTAATCGAGACCCTGTATGTTGAGAATCCAGGAGATAGAAGGTGCAACTCTTGAACTGTACCTGGCCTATAATACATGCTTAAACGCTTTTTGATTCATTGATTTTTTTTATTGATATATTGATTTGTGGGACATAAGGTAAAAAGAGGGTAACAAAATGAGGCAGGATCATGGTATAGTGTGGTAGCAAGAGCACAAGCCTAGAAATCGATAGTCCTGGTTTCAAGTCCAATTTTTGTCACTAATTTATTCTGTGACCTTGGGGATACCAGTTTTCTTTTTGGGTCTCAGTTTCTCAATCTATAAAATGAACCTGAAGAACTAAATGATTTGAATGTCCCTTCCAACTTTAAAATTTCATAATTCTATGATCTTTCTTACAGAGAGCTGCACTGAGTGTTATAAAAAGTAAATGGAATTCTTAGAACATTCTACTGCCCTTTAGAAAACTGCTGAAGGAGATAAGATGACTTCTTTCTCGGACTCGAATCCTAGGAGGTTTTTCAGCTGCAGTTACATTTTAAATTAGAAACCTCTTCTATAATTCTCCATTTGATCCCCTTCATGACCTGCTTTGGCTCCCACCCTCTACCTTTTCAGATTTCTTATATCACCCCTGTTCTCACATACTCTGTAATCCACTAACCCTGTTCATCAAAGACCCATTTCCAAATTCGAAGCATTTTCACTAACTGTCCCTCTTGCCTGGAATCCTCTCTCTTTGTCCCCACCTCCTGGTTTCCCTAGCTCCAAATCCCATTTAAAATGCTTCTTTCATCAAGGGAAGGCTTTCCTGATCTTCCTAAATGCTAGGGCCTTCCCGGAACTGATTATCTCCAACTTGTGCTCTATATATCTTACTGTTCATTGGTTTTTGTTCCATTAAACCATGAGCTTATTGAAAGCAGGGACTGCCACCTTTTTTTTTTTTTGTATTTCCAGCACTTAACCACAGTGTATGACACATAGTAGACACTTTAACCAATGCCAATTGATTTATTTGATCTTTTCCTCCCAAGATTTTCTTTTAACCAATAAATAAAACCAGCATATGGCTTGGAGGAGTGAGTTGCAGAATCATGACAGGAGCAATAGAATCCTGGGGTGACAGTTGTCTTCAAGAAGGACTTTTTGGCTCCATTGCAAGAAGGGATGTGGTACAGTGTGTGGTAGCAACTCCATTTTCCTGGTTTAGTAGGGATCTAGCTTGAGGGGAAGTTGGCAGGTAATGATGTATGGTTAGAATTATTTCACCATGGGAGCAGCTGGGTCGCTCAGTGAATTGAGAGTCAGGTCTAGAGAAGGGAGGTCCTAGGTTCAAATCTGGCCTCAGACACTTCCCAGCTGTGTGACCCTAGGCAAGTCACTTGACCCCCATTACCTAGCCCTTAACACTCTTCTGCCTTAGAGACAATACACAATATTGACTCCAAGACGGAAGGTAAGGGTTTAAAAAAAAAGAAGAATTATATCACCATGCTGACCCCTCACCTGAGACTTTGTTTAGGGGATGTGACCCCATGATGTCTGTGGGATGTGATTTCTTCTTCTACCTCTTCTACTCTTCTACCTTTTGTCCAACCCTTTCAGAATGGTACACTGGTATGAGTGCCTATCTAATGGTCAAATCAGCGCATTTGCATTCAGAAAGCTCGAGTGTTAGATAACTATGGAGTCATAGAATGTCAGAACTGGAAGGAACCTGAGAGTGTCATATCCAACCTGTTTATGTTCAAGGAAGAAACTGAGGTCTAGAGAGGGAAAAGATGGTGTGGAGCTGGGAAAATCGCAGGATGTAGGGAAGAAAACACTTGTTTGAATTATGGTTCTCATGCTTACTATCTATATTGTCTTGAGCAAGGCACTTGCCTTTATTTTGTTGGACTTTCTTCATCCATAAAATCCAAATGAAAACACCTGTGGTACAATAGGACCTTGTCTTCCACCAATATGTTCCAAGACCCCACATGCAAGTCAAAAAGCAAGCATGATAGAGAACCCCCTTTATTCAACAAATATTTCATATATGAACATACCCAACCACTCCATGGCCTTCCCTAGGCATATCAGAGTCACCAGCAACACCACTCTTGCACTTCCGGGCCACTGCCATCAGCCAAAAAGTGCCAAAGAAACAGAGAAGCACCACTTCAAAAAGGACATGATTTGCCACAGGTGAGAATTCTGGACAAAGACTGATGGGAGAGCCAACACCTTGCACAAAATAATGCAATGGCACATCAATTCCTCTCAAAGCGAAAACAAGCACAATTGGGCAAACTACTGTGAATTTCCATGCAGCCTGGAAAAATAGCCCCAATTTAGAATTAAAAATGTTTATTTTAAGTATTTTTCTGCCTTCATTATTTTTGATTACTAATTGCTTATACCTGAATTTGCATGTGTTGAGTTTGTATAAAACAAGGTACAACTATACTTCACAGGGCTGTCAAGATTTAATAGTCTTTCACAATCAGGTTTAGCTCAATCTGTTTTTCTTCCCTTATTTCTGTGTGTGTTTCTACTAAATTGTCCTCCTTACTGTTTCCTATATATACTTTCCATCTTCTACTTCTATTTCCATCTCCTGCCATCATACTTTGCAGAAGTTGTTCCCCTGCCTGGAAAGCTCCCACTCCTCAACTCTACCTCTCAAAATCTCTAACTCCCTTCAAGAGGCCTTTTCTAAATTCCCTAGTCATTGGTGTATACTGCCTGTAATCATTTTTATTATTAATTGTAAAAATATATCCTGCATTTACCTGAATATATATTCCCCTACACATCCACTTTCTGTTCCGCCCCTGAAAATGTTAGCTCCTTAAGGATAGAGAATGTCCCTCTCCCTTTTTTATTAATAGCACATAGTAAGTGCTTAATGAAAGCTTATTGTGTTTTACATGATAATACATGCATAACCCAGATCAAATAGCCTGCCTGGGAGGGGAAGGGAAGGAAGGAGGGAGATAAGATAAGTTCAATCATATAATTAAGGAAAACTTCTGTGGAAATTTGTTAAAATATGTAATTGGTAGTAAACAAATAAATATTTTTAAATGAAAGTTAATTGATGGATCACACAAGATGATAAGATGATAGATTTAGAACCACACTCCTTGGACTAGACTAGGTTTTTCAAGGAGGACCAGAACCTCCAGTGTGAGGATTTGCCAAGCCCTATTTTTAAACCTTAACATTCTGTCTTAGAATCAATACTAAGTAGTGTTTCCAAGGCAGAAGAGTGATAAGGACTAAGCAATTGGGTTTAAATATCTTGCCCAGTGCCATGTGGCTAGCAAGTATCTGGGGTCAAATTTGAATCCAGGACCTCTTGTCTTTAGACCTGGTTCTCTATCCACCTTTGCCAAGCCCTTTTCAGACCTTCTCATCTACCTCTGGTGTCCACCTTTCACTCAACTCACATCCATGGCTCCAAGAAACTCCAGCAAGTACAGTGACCAAATCCCAGTAAAACCAACTTGGCAGACAGGATAAATCAGGCCAAGGGTAGCCTGCAAGTTTTCAGCCTAGCAATCTAGGAGGCAACAGCCATGAAGATGACTAAAAGAGGTACTGTGGAGTCCTTGGAGTTCATCATCAGTCAGACATCAGACACCAACTTCATCTACTGTATCCCAGGCCATTGTCATCGGAACTTTCGTCTTGCCATTGGCCTTTGATGACTCCGGAAGAGAGAGTGAAGCTAATGATTCTGCACAACTCTGTCTCACTAAAATCCAATTTATATGCAGGCATGCTCATCAGGATATGATTGGTTTTCGTTCAAAATGAAGGATGAACAGCAACCACAAGAACAACAGCCATGCCTCCAGGAAATCTCATGAAGAGAAAACACATCATCCTTTAAGAGTACAAAAGCTTTGAAGGGGCAGTTATGTGGCTAAGTGGATAGGGCACAAGGCCTAGAGATGGAAGATCTTGGATTCAAATGTGGCCTTAACACGTCCTAGCTGTGTGACCCTGGGAAAGTCACTCAACCCCCATTGCATAATCCTTATGGTTCTGCCTTGGAACCAATACATAGTACTGTTTCTAAGACAGAAGGTAAGGGTTTTAAAAAATAAAGAGAAAGAAGTACTCTCAGACCAGCCAATTCTTTGTGTTCCTTAACCTTGTATTCTTTGGACTGAAATCTATAACCTTATTTCCCTTCTCTATTCCTGGGGGGTTACTTTTTTATTATCTTCCTCTATTAGATTCCAAGTTCTAGGGACCAACTTTCTTTTTCATATGGGCATATCCAACAGTTAATACAGTGCCTAGAATACATGTTTACTGACTACTTTAGAGGTTATCTGTTCCAAACCTCTCATTTTCTAGATAAGGAAACTGAGGCATAGCTCTCTGTGAGGTGACTTGCCCAAGATGATATAATATTGATCATAGTCAGATTTGAACTCGTCTTCTGATTCTAAATTAAGCATTTCTTTAACTATGCCAAAGTACTTTGCTAACTTTAAAGTCATATAACTATACATTTCTTATAAAACCAATAACTAATATATAAATGTTAGTTATTATTTCCGAAGGTCATTGTTAGAAAAATGGTAGAACTAGAACTAAACTCCTGGTCTTACCACCAATCAAGTTTTTTTTTTATTTTTTTACTCCCACTGAATCAGCCCCAGAAAGTAACTCAAAGTCAGTCAGTTTCCCTGACTTGCAAATGAAGATTAAAAATACTTGTCTTAACTCATCATATAGTGTTATTTTAAGGACCAAGTGAGAGAAAATATGGCAGGTACTTTAAAAGAATTAGAAGTATTTTATGTGAACTCTATTGTATTCTAAGTTCATGTTAAAAATGGAATGGTCTGAATTCTATTTTTAGTAGTTGGTATGCTAAAACTAGTGAGGAGCCCAACTGCCAATAACACTGATTCTCTGGGGTGTGACTCACCACCAAGAGAAAGCTTTGACTGATGTTCTCTGACAGGCATCAGCTTAGGAAACAGTCTGACAAAGGTGATGAAGTCTCTTTCTCTTTCCTTATATCCCATTCTTCCTTCCTTCCTTTCTTTTAAAAAAAATATTTTATTTTCTCAATTACAGGTAATAATTTTCAATACACTGAAATTATAAGACCCAAATGGTCACCCTTCCTCCCTTCTCTCCCTACTCCATGAGATCATTAGTAATTTAATCTGAATTATACGTGAATGATTATACAAAAAATATTTCTGTATTAGTGAGAGAATATTCATATAAAACCACAAAACAAATAAACTAAAGGGAAAAAGAATATGCTTTGATCTGAATTCCAATTCCAACAGTTCTTTCTCTGGAGGACGATAGCATTCTTTTTTATAAGTCCTTCAGAATTGTCCTGGATCAGGAGATTGCTGACAATAGCCAAGTTTTTCACAATTGATCATCATACAATATTGCTGTTACTGTGTACAATGTTCTTCTGGTTCTGCTTATTTCACTCTGTATCAGTTCATGTAGGTCTTTTTAGTTTTTTCCAAAATTATCCTATGCATCATTTCTTATTGTGTGATAGAATTCCATTACAGTTATAGTCATCATTCAGACATTACCCAGCTGATTGGCATCCCCTTAATTTATAATCCTTTGCCAACACAAAAAGAACTATTATAGATTTTTTTTTTATACGAATAGGTCCTTTCCCCTTTTTTGAAATTTCTCTGGGACCAAGTTAATAGTAGCATGACTGAATTTAAGGGTATTCATAATTTTATAGCCCTCTGGGTATAGTTCCATATTCCCCTTCAAAATGATTGGATAAGTTCATAACTCCACCAACAATGCATTAATGTCCTACTTTTGCCTCATCCCCTCCAGCATTTAACATTTTCTTTTATTGGAATATTGGCCAGTCTGATGGTCATGAGGTGGTACCTCAGAGTTGTGTTAATTAGCATTTCTTTAATCAATAGTGATACAGTATATTTTTCATATGATTATTGATAGCTTTGATATCTTCATGTGAGAACTGTCTATTTATATCTTTTGACCATTTCTCCATTGGGGAATGATTTGTAATCATATAAATTTGACTTAGGTCTCCAAATATTAAAAAAAATGAGACCTTTATCTCTCTCTCTATAAATATATAATAATTTTATAATATATTCATATATTACATATAATTTTTATAAGTATAAAATATACATATTATTTTATCATTCATAGTCATTCTCGATCACCGAGAGACTACCACTAGAATTTTATCATTCATATTAGTGAAATTTACTATCAAAATTTTTGTCTCAGTTTGTTGTTTCTCTTCTATTCTTCATTGCATCAGTTTTATTTGTACCAAATCGTTTTAATTTAATATAATCAAAGTTATTCATTTTACATCACAATGTTCTCGATCTCTAATTTGGTCACAAACTGAGGCAAACAGGGTTGACTTGACGAGGGTCCCACAGTTAGCAAATGATTGAGGCCACTCTGTTTTCATTGATATGGGGAAACTCCAAGATGAAGAAATTCCTCCTATCAAGAGATGTTGCCACCTAAACTGAACAACTTATAGTCTTAGTAAGTTGTCTAGAACAATGGTTTTTCAAATTCATGTAGAAATGGAGGTAAGTAATCGCTAACGTAAGAGTCTCTATGGACTACCTAGTAGCTTAGTTTTAAAATGTGACATTAAGTGTATTGTCTTGGGAGTCTACTGAGCGCACCTCTGGCCTTGATCACTGAGAAGTTAAGTGATTTGATACAGCATGAATGTATCAGAGGTTGAACTTGAGCACATGTCTGCTTGGCTTCAAACTAGCTCTCTCTCTCTCTCTCTCTCTACTGTGCTATATTGTATTACAGGAATTTTAAATTCCTACATAAACATGAATTAATAGGGTTATCATCCCACTACTCTTCTGAGATTACTTGGCATAGCAGAAAAGAATACTAGACTTGGAGTAAAAAAGATGTGGGTTCAAATTTTGACTTAGCTATTTGCTACCTGTGGGGCCTCAAGCAAGTTACTTGATCTGTCCCAGACTCAGTTTTCTTATTTGTAAAATGGGAACAATGATAATACCTTTCTCACAGGGTTGTTGTAAGGATCAAATTTAGTAACAAATATAAAATATCTTGCAATCTTTTAGATCACTGTGTAAATGCCAGCTATTATTGTCATCATTACTTTGAAAAATATCTGAGTCAGATTCCATTTTAGTAAACTTCAAAGTTTTCCCTCATAATTTATCAGAAGCAGTATGGTTTAGTGGAAAGGATGCTGGATTTGGAGGCAGACAATCTGTGTTTACATCCTGGATCTGCCCCTTACTCTCTACTTGACTTTGGGCAAGTCATTTAACTTCTTCAGGCTCAGTTTCCCCATCTATAAGAAGAGGGTGTTGGACTAGTGAGCTTTGCTGTCCCTTCTAGTTCTAAATCTATGATCCTATAACTTGGTTCTAACTATTACCAAGTAGTAGGAAATCACTTAAACTCTTTAAGTCTCAGTTTCCCCACATGAAAAAAATGAGAGAAAAAGGGATGAATTAGATGATTTCTAAGGTCCTTTCTAGCTGTAAACCTATGATCTTATGTAATTAAATTCTACTCAAAGCTAAATCATATTTATTATTAAATGCAACTTAGCTTTGAGTAGAACTTAATAGTTTTTAATAATATTAATATGGTAGAAAAAATGCTTCACTTAGGATAGGGAACAAGGATATCTGGGTTTGAGTCCTGTCTCTAACACTTGCTAACTGTGTGATCATGGGTACTCCCTTAACCTCTCATTTGCCTTTATTTTACAACAAAAATGGGGGTAATAATATCTATAGTAATACCCCAAAACTTGTATGGAGATCAAATGAGATCATAGAATGCCAGAAAATTCTGTAATTATGAATCAGGTAGGGCAGGGATATTACTTTTCCCTTTGTCCAGAGGATGAAATTGATGCCAGTGGGGTTATAAGTTACCCAAGGTCATGCACTGAGTGGCTCCTAGGCCAGAGCTCTCTTCACAGTTCCATATTTTTTACTGCCTTTGGGGGCCTTTTCTTTTGTTTGGCATGCCCACATCCATATCCAAACAATGCTTTGCCTCCAAGTCTCTGAATTACAACTATATATCAGGCAAAAAGTTTTTTTTTAATTATTTTTATTTCATTAAATATTTCCCAATTACATGGAAAATTTTAACAATCATTTTAAAAAAAAATTAAGTTCTAAATTTTCTCTCTCTTTTCCTGTCTTCACCATCCCCTTGTAGAGAAGTCGTGTGATTTGATATTGATTATACAGGTGAACAGGACATGAAGTTTTGTAGTGTTTTTCCACACCAGTCAACTTATTCTTGTCTATTGCTCTTCCATTTTCTACTGACTCACTTAAGGAAAATAGATTTAGAACTAGAAGACTTTAATGCTCATCTAACCCAAGGCCTTTCTTTTTCCCATCAAGAAATGAAAGCTAAAATATCTTCTGTGTTTTGCCCATTTCGATACCATTAGGAAGTAACAGAATCAGGATTCACACCCAGGCCCTTTGACTTAAAGTTCATTTTCCTAATGCATTATGTTATCAATCTTCTTTCTGATTTTATACTGGAGTCAGTGATGGAACTCATCCAACTCCATAAGGACAAAGCAGCCTCCTGAGAAAAGGGTTATGGCCACTGCCTGAGTTATTTACCAAAAAAAAAAAATAATAATAATGGTGGGCCAAAGAGGGGTGAGGAAAAGGGAAATAGGAAAACAATGCCAGAGCTTCATTATTTGTGGCCATTAATCTCCTAAGAAGCTCTATGGACTTTCAAGTATTGCTAATTTATTTCTCACATATTTTAAAAATAAAAGCTTTGTTGGCATTAATCAGAGTAGCTGTGGTATGTATTACAAATTGGCTGACCTAAACTCACTCCACACTGAGCATGGAGGAGAAAGGAAGCAGAGTTGCTCTTGGGAGTAAAGAACTCTTTCGACTCTGGAATGTCTCATAGCATTCTGCCCCTTTCTTCAATATTTCAGTGCTGTACATCAAAGAGCAATGATTTCATCTGTATGGGCCTTCCCTGCACTAGTGCCTGTAGTAACATTTCATTGCCTTAGGCAGTATTTCCTGAGTTGCTATGGCCAAAAAGATTAATCACCCCGGGCCAGCCTTCTGGTCATGATCCTCCTTGCACTTAGCTAGTGACATCTTCATTCATCTTGCATTTCACACTCAGGATCCAAATTCAGGCCCAGTTGGGAATTCCCTGTGATCTATCTAATCTGGCATCTTTGTTAGCCTAGCATTTTAAAAAGCAATTGCCTTTGGGAATTAAAGCATCAAGGTAAGCTGGTAATGCACTTCCCTGCTTTAGGCTGAGCTACCATTTGAGTTTGCGCTCTAATAATAGGTGATACTAATATAGCTCTTTGAGATTTGTAAAGTTCCCTTGATCCTCAATAGCCCTGTGACATAGGTATTTTATTATTCCCATTTTGTAGATGAGGAAACTGAGACTCAGAATTAAAATTACTTGCCCGCACTCAAAAGCTATTAAGAATATGAGGAAGAAGAGCCCTCTAGTTACCAAGTTATACCACCTCTCCTATTGTGAAATTCTCCCATAAAATAAAAAATCAATCAATCAAAGAACAAGTGCTTATTAATCATTTACACATTACCAGGCAATGAGTCAAATGTTGGTGATGCAAAGACAAAATTGAGACAGTATTTACCCTCAGTTCCTTATACTGAAGACAATGTATAAGCACATATACATGAATACATGCATATGCATTTGCATATATGTATACATACATACATTATATATATATAATAGACATGATGCTCCTTGTACTTAGCTAATGACATCTTCATTCATCTTGCATTTCACACTCAGGATCCAAATTCAGGCCCAGTTGGGAATTCCCTGTGATCTGTCTAATCTAATCTATTGTATGTCTATCTATCTATCTATCTATCTATCTATCTATCTATCTATCTATCTATCTACATATATAAGACAAAATGAAAACAAGATGTTATGGAGAGAAAAATAGTTAAGAGAATCAGGAAAGGTTTTATAAAGAAGTTTGTGAGTTAAAGGTCCCAAAAATCCAATCTACAATAAAAGTCAATAGAGGCAGAGATCCTAGAACTAATCAATTTACTAGGGAGAACAATAGTCCCTAAACAATTGGAATCAAGACCTGTCCCTGGGTCAAGCATTTCTGCATGGATTTTTTGAATTTTTGAGAAATCTCTCAAAATAGAATGAATTGATACAGTTCATGATTGGTCAGTTTCAGAAGCAGAACTTCTACAGTTGACTAAGGGACATACATGCCCATCAATTGCCATTGTTCAGGCAGGGTTTAGACATTAGCACTCTGGGTCTTTCTATAAGCAATTATGAACATTAGGTGTGAAAGAACGAACAGAGATATATAAAGGAACTAATTGATAAATCTACATATCTTATATGTCAAATAAGAATAATATAATCATTACTACAGGGTAGATTAATTCTAACCTACATGACTTCTATTCTAACAGTATGAACTGAGTCAATCTCAATTCTGTCCTATCTAAGTTGCTAAAGCAATCATTGATACTTAGTAAAATACAATGAACTGAGTGAATTCTGATTAATCTGAGCAGGAGTATCAAAATTACTCTCACTGTTTGAGCTGGACATTATGAGAGAGAGAAAGATGAAGAGGGAGTGCTTAAAGGCCAGGCAATATGGGAGATGAAACATCACAAGGATGGAATCGAAAGGCTAATGTGACTTGATCATGGAGTGTATAGAAGGGGATAATGTACAAGAAACCTGGAAAGATAAAGGAGCCAGGTTGTGAAGGACAGCATTCAATATCAATCAGAGAAGATTATAGTCAATCCTATAGGTAATAGGGAGCCCCTGGAGCTTAATGATGATGGAATGGGTTGGGGAGGAGGAGGGATGACATGGTCAGATCTGAGTTGTAGGAAAAAATCACCTTGGTGACCATGAGCAGAGTGGATTGATGCAATGAGAGGCTATTGCAAAGTCAATGAGAGAGGTGATAAGGGTCTGATCTAGATTGATGGTTATGAGAGGAAATGTTTTGAAGGCATCTTTAAATGTGGTTAGCTTTGACTGCCAAAAATAGAATGTTTATTGTGGCCACAACCTGGCAGCAAAAGGTCCCTTATGGGCAGTACACAGCATAGGCCCTCTATCTCCAGCTATGCTTACATCAAGCATGTTGGCCATTACCTAACCAACTCAAAATAGAAATTCTTCTGGTGTATTATTTTTCCCTGGCCCACTGAAATGCAATATTTCCTCTGCCTCAGAATTCATTGTAGTTTTATGCCTTAATTCAATTTGGGATCTAAAACAGAGGCAAATCAACGAAATACATTGCTTTTATCACAGGAGGTATCTTGAAACATATTTTGGTGTCTGGTTTCCTGTATTGCTTGAACATGAATTTCTTTAATAAATTATATGAGACACACTTGACTTGTGTTCTTATCATAACCAGATCTGTCAGGGGAGAACTGATTGCTAGGAAATGTTCCAACTTTTTGTTTTTAATATCTAGGCACTTCATTGTGTTATTAATTTGCTTATAGAATAGAGAGGGGACTGACTGATCTTTGTGGTCCTAGAATGCCAGGATGATTCATTGTAGGCTGTGTGTGTAATAATGATAGTTAACATAATAGTGCTTTAAGATTTATGTTGTGCTTTATATACATTAACTCATTTATCCTTACATCAGCCCATGAAAGGACATGCTATTATTATTCCCATTTTATAAATGAAGAAACTGAGGTTGAGAGTAATTCAGTGACTTGATCTGGTTCACTCAGTTTGTGATTGTATGAGGTGGAATTAGAACAGAGGTCTCTCTGGCACCAAATTCATTATTTCATCCATTATGCTATGTTTGTTGGGCCATACATTGACAGCTAGAAAATGAAAAGAGTTGGGAGCAGGGATTTGAAGTGAGAAATTCCTAGAATCACAAGTCTATGGTTTTAGAGTTGCATCTAACCTCACAATTCACATAGAAATGAATGGTAATGAAAATATTCTGTTTAGTTCAATAAGCATCCATTAACTTCCTACTGGGTACAGGGAACACTCAGACAGGTGCTATTTGTTTAAAGTTCCAAAATAATCAATAGCTACTATTTCTATAGAAGTTTAAGGTTTGGAGGCATTTAAGTGACTCAGTGAATTAAGAGCCAGGCTAAGGGACAGGAGGCCCTAGGTTCAAATTTTACCTCAGACACTTGCTAACTGTGTAACCTTGGGCAAGTGACTTAACACCAATTTCCGCACCCTTCGGAACCAATACACAGTATTGATTAGAAGACAGGAAGTTGGTGTTTAAAAAAATAAGTTGAAGGTTTGCAAAGTACTTGAATTACAGTCTTTCATTTTAACCTAAGTACAGTTTTTAAAGGTAAGTGTCACAAGTATTTTTATTCTCTTTTTACTAATAATTTGTCCAGTCACACAACTAATATATTCTAGGAAATGCAGGCTTAGAATTCATTTCTCTTCTGGCCAGAGCCCTTGTCAAGGTTAGAAATGGCACTGGGAACTAAAGTTTCATCTTTGTGGAAAAATTCCAGCATGGAAAGTCCCTTCACCAATATGGTTTGATAAGTTATCTTAGAGGGTTGCCTGGGGACTGTGAGATATGGAATGTTTTGTACATGTTTGCAATATTTTTCAGAGTTAAGACTTGGTCGGGGTCTTTTTGATGCCAATGTTGGCCTCCAGCTTCTATGTCAAAGCCATAGCTAGACATTTTTGCTTCTAGAGCAAGGAAGGTGGGGAAACTACTAAGGATATGGCTATTGAGGGAAGGAAGGGATTTCTGGAGCATTGAAAGGTATCTATATTATAGAAGAACTGTTGGGGAGGTAGAAGTGGGGGATGGGTAAGGGTGGAGGTATATGGGAAGGAGGTACATCATGGGAGGAGGCCACTATCACTGAAAATACATGATGATGAATAGGAATTAACTGGGTTTCAACTTCTGGGTTGGGATTGAAATACATCCCAGAAAGGAATGTTGTTACTTTCTAGATTTCTTTATTCTAGGACGCCAATGACTTCTAAGCACACTATCTTTGTTTTAACTCTGCCACTGACTTTTTAGTCACTTTTTAATCATGTTTAACTCTTCGTGACCTCATTTGGCATTTTCTTAGCAAAGATACTGGAGCAGTTTGCCATTTACCTCTCCAGCTCATTTTACAGATAAGGAAAATGAGGCAAACAGGATTCAACATTTTCTACTATACAGCTCTGTCTTTTTATTTTAGTAAGAAACTAATAAGAAAAGAAGTATTTGCTCTAGTAGGAAACTTAGTTTCCAATCTTCCTTAGGGTCTTGTTATCATTTAGCTATCATTATCCAATTCAAGATGTTCATTGGAAAAGATTTAATGAAGTGATTTAGAAGTTTGAGTTTTGTTTTTGGAGCAAAACTGTGCTTTCAATGGTGCAGACAATAATAGTAAAAAGTCATGTATTAGGCACTTACTAGGTGCCAGGCATTGTGCTAAGTACTGGGGATACAAGTATGTATAAAAAGACTACCTTCCCCTCCATGAGTTTACAGTCTCACAGGGAAATAAAATACACACAGACACATACGTTATAAAGAATGAGGGTGAGAAAGTATTTAGCATGAGCCATGATATCCAAAGAATTCCAAAAATAGTGCAGCTGGTCGAAAATGAGAAGAAGCCATTAATGGAAGTTTTGTAGCTCATAGCTCTGCCCTCTAGTCAGAGGTATCAAGATTGATTTGAGATGCTATAGGCATATGATTATGTTGGAATAATTCTTTGCCATGAGAAGTGACAAACAGGTTAATTTTGGGAAAACATGGGAAGACTTACATGAAATTATGAAGAGAGAAATGAGTGGAGCCAAGAGAACACTCTTACATACAGCAACAGAAATGTTATTTGAAGAATGACATGTCATTTCAGAGAAAAAACTGATAAATAGAAATAAGACATATTTTATGTGTATATATATATATATATATATATATATATATAATTTTTTTTGGTAAAATGAAGCCTTCCTTAATGGAGGGAGAAAGGAGAAAGTTAATCATTTATTTCAATTTAACAAATTAATTATTTTTTAAAAGGTTGTTTTGATCTTGCAGTAGGATGAGATTTTCTAGTGATGAGTTCACTGGGATGTGAAGTCATGATGAGGAGGTTAAAAAATAGTTTAAGTATGATATAGGGGGGTCACAGAAAGGAACTTTCTCTACGACTGAAATTGGGAATCTTCAATTCATAATCTTGGCAAGTTTCCAGGGATGCAGATTTACAGAGTATCAGATGAGCAAGGACAAGATTTGAACCCAGGTCTTTCTGATTCTGAAGACACCATTCTATGTACCATGAACTCTACCTTTCAAAGAAACAATAACATCTTGAGAATTAGGAGCTGATCATTTTTTAAATTTAAATTATTTTATTTAGTCAATTTATAACATTAATTCTTGGTTACAAGAATCATATTTTTTTTTCCTCCGTCCCCTATCCCAACCCTTCCCATAGCTGACATACACTTTGTCCCTGATCAAAATCTATTTCCATGTTGTTGGGGTTTGCATTAGGCAGTTCATTTAGAGTCTACATCCCCAGCCGTATCCACTCGACACATGTATTCAAGCAGTTGGTTTCTTCTTTGTTTCTGCTCCCACAGTTTTTCCTCTGAATGTGGATAGTGTTCTTTCTTGTAGATCCCTCTGAGTTTTTCAGGATCACTGCATTGTCACTAATGGAGAAGTCCATTACATTCAGTTGTACCACAGTGTATAAGTTTCTGTGTACAATGTTCTCCTGGTTCTGCTTCTTTCACTCTGCATCAATTCCTGGAGGCCATTCCAGTTCACTTGGAATTCGTCCAGTTTATTATAACATTGAGCACAATAGTATTCCATCACCAACATATACCACAATTTGTTCAGCCATTCTCCAATTGATGGGCATCCCCTCATTTTCCAATTTTTGGCCACCACAAAGAGCACAGCTAAGAATATTCTTGTACAAGTCTTTTTTCCTTAATATCTCTTTGGGGTACAAACCCAGCAATGCTATGGCTGGATCAAAGGGCAGACAGTCTTTTAGATCCTTTTGGACATAATTCCAAATTGCCCTCCAGAATGGTTGGATTAATTCACAACTCCACCAGCAATGCATTAATGTACCCACTTTGCCACAACCAATGCTGGAGGCAGCATTCATTATTCTTTCAGTTGTTGTCATGTTAGCCAATCTGCTAGGTGTGAGGTGATACCTCAGAGTTGTTTTGATTTGCATCTCTCTGATTATAAGAGATATAGAACACTTTTTCATGTGCTTATTAATAGTTTTGACTTCTTTAACTGACAGTTGCCTGTTCATGTCCCTTGCCCATTTATCAATTGGAGAATGGCTTGATTTTTTGTACAATTGATTTAGCTTAGCTCTTTGTAAATTTGAGTAATTAGACTTTTGTCAGAGGTTTTTGTTATGAAGATTGTTTCCCAATTTGTTGCTTTCCTTCTAATTTTGGTTTCATTGGTTTTGTTTTTACAGAAACTTTTAAATTTGATTTAATCAAAATTATTGATTTTACATTTTGTGGGTTTTTTTCTAGCTCTTGCTTGGTTTTAAAATCTTTCCTTTCCCAAAGATCTGACAAGTATACTATTGTGTGATCACCTAATTTGCTTATAGTTTCCTTCTTTATATTCAGGTCATTCAACCATTCTGAGTTTATTTTGGTATAGATTGTGAGATGTTGATCTAAACCTAATCTCCCCCATACTGTCTTCCAATTTTCCAAGCAGTTTTATCAAATAGTGGATTTGGGTCCCCAAAGCTGGGATCTTTGAGCTTATCATAGACTGTCTTGCTGAGGTTACTTACCCAAAGTCTATTCCACTGATCCTCCTTTCTGTCACTTAGCCAGTACCGAATTGTTTTGATGACCACTGCTTCATAGTACAGTTTGACATCTGGGACTGCAAGGCCACCTTCCTATGCATTTGTTTTTCATAATTTCCCTGGATATCCTTGATCTTTTTTTTCTTCCAAATGAACTTTGTTATGTTTTTTTTTTTCTAATTCAGTAAAAAAGTTTTTTGGTAGTTTAATGGGTATGGCACTAAATAAGTAAATTAATTAGAGTAGGATTGTCATTTTTATTATGGTAGCTCATCCGACACATTAGCAATTAATGTTTTTCCAATTGTTTAGATATAGTTTTAATTGTGTGGAGAGTGTTTTGTAGTTGTGTTCATATAGTTCCTGTGTTTGTCTCAGCAGATAGAGTCCTAAGTATTTTATATTGCCTAGGGTGATTTTAAATGGAATTTCTCTTTCTAATTCTTGATGCTGAGATATGTTGGAGATATATTGAAATGCTGATGACATATATGGGTTTATTTTGTATCCTGCAACTTTGCTAAAGTTGTTGATTATTTTGACTAGCTTTTTGGTAGATTCTCTAGGATTCTTAATGTAGACCATGATATCATCTGCAAAGAATGATAGCTTGGTCTCCTTGTTGCCATTTTTTTTTTGGTGAGTGCAGATTTTTATTTATTTATTTTTTAAATTTTATTTGGTCATTTTCAAACATTATTCATTGGAAACAAAGATCATTTTCATTTCCTCCCCCCCGCCCCCACCAACCCTCCTATAGCCGATGCTCAGTTCCACTGGGTATCACATGTGTCCTTGTTTCGAACCCATTTCCATGTTGTTGGTATTTGCATTAGGGTGTTCATTTAGAGTCTCTCCTCAATCATATTCCCCCAACCCCTGTAGTCAAGAAGTTGCTTTTCCTTGGTGTTTTTGCTCCCACAGTTTGTCTTCTGCTTGTAGATAGTGTTTTTTCTCCTAGATCCCTGCAGATTGTTTAGGGACATTGCATTGACACTAATGGGGAAGTCTATAACGTTCGATTGTACCACAGTGTATCAGTCTCCATGTATAACATTTTCCTGGTTCTGCTCCTTTTGCTCTGCATCACTTCCTGGAGGTTGTTCCAGTCTTCATGGAATTCCTCCACTTTATTATTTCTTTTAGCACAATAGTATTCCATCACCAACATATACCACAATTTATTCAGCCATTCTCCAATTGAAGGGCATCCCCTCATTTTCCAATTTTTGGCCACCACAAAGAGCACAGCTATGAATATTCTTGTACAAGTCTTTTTCCTTATTATCTCTTTGGGGTACAAACCCAGCAGTGCTATAGCTGGATCAAAGGGCAGACAGTCTTTTATCACCCTTTGGGCATAGTTCCAAATTGCCCTCCAAAATGGTTGGATCAATTCACAACTCCACTAGCAATGAATTAATGTCCCTATTTTGCCACATCCCCTCCAGCATTCAGTGCTTTCCTCTGCTGTCATGTTAGCCAATCTGCTAGGTGTGAGATGATACTTCAGAGTTGTTTTGATTTGCATCTCTCTGATTATAAGAGATTTAGAACACTCTTTCATGTGCTTATTAATAGTTTGGTTTCTTTATCTGAAAACTGCCTATTCATGTCCCCTGCCCATTTATCAATTGGAGAATGGCTTGTGTTTTGTACAATTGATTTAGCTCTTTATAAATTTGAGTAATTAAACCTTTGTCAGAGGTTTTTATGAAGATTGTTTACCAATTTGTTGCTTCCCTTCTGATTTTAGTTACATTGGTTTTGTTTGTACAAAAACTTTATAATTTTATGTAGTCAAAATTATTTATTTTACATTTTGTGACTCTAAGTCTTGCTTGGTTTTAAAATCTTTCCCTTCCCAAAGGTCTGACATGTATAATATTCTGTGTTTGCCTCGTTGCCTATTTTAATACCTTCAATTTCTTTTTCTTCTCTAATTGCTACCGCTAGTGTTTCTAGTACAAAGTTAAATAATAGAGGTGATAATAGGCATCCTTGTTTCACTCCTGATCTTATTAGGATGGCTTCTAGTTTATCCCTATTGCAGATGATGTTTGCTGATGGTTTTAGATATATACTGTTTATTATTTTTAGGAACAGCCCTTCTATTCCGAATGAGTGTTGTATTTTGTCAAAGGTTTTTTCTACATCTATTGAGATAATCATGTGATTTTTGTTGGTTTGCTTGCTAATATGGTCAATTAATGTGGATGGTTTTCCTAATATTGAACCATACTTGCATTCCTGGTATGAATCCTACCTGGTTATAGTGGATAACACTTTTGATTATTTGCTGTAGTCTTTTTACTAGTATCCTATTTAAGATTTTTGGATCTATATTCGTTAGGGAGATTGGTCTATAATTTCCTTTCTCTCTTTTTGTGCTGCCTAGCTTTGGAATCAGTACCATATTTTTGTTTTAAAAGGAATTTGGTAGGACTCCTTCTTTGCTTATTCTGTCAAATGGTTTGTATAATATTGGGATTAGTTGTTCTTTGAATGTTTGATAAAATTCATTTGTGAATCCATCTGGACCTGAGGATTTTTTCTTAGAGAGTTCTTTGATGGCTTGTTCAATTTCTTTTTCTGATATGGGGTTGTTTAGGTAGTCTATTTCTTCCTCTGTTAGTCTAGGCAATTTATATTCTTGTAAATATTCATCCATATCACCCAGATTTCCATATTTATTGCCATATACTTGGGCATCATGGTTTTTAATAATTGCCTTAATTTCCTCTTCCTTTGAGGTGAGGTCTCCCTTTTCATCTTGGATACTATTCTTTTCATTTTATTCTTTCCTTTTTTTAATTATATTGAGCAATACGTTGTGTATTTTATTTGTTTTTTCAAAGTACCAGCTTCTAGTCTTATTTATTAAATCAATAGTTCTTTGAATTTCAATTTTATTAATTTCTCCTTTGGTTTTTAGGATCTCTAAATTAGACTTTATCTGAGGATTTTTAATTTGTTCACTTTCT
Source organism: Monodelphis domestica (assembly GCF_027887165.1). Lineage (NCBI taxonomy): Eukaryota > Metazoa > Chordata > Mammalia > Didelphimorphia > Didelphidae > Monodelphis > Monodelphis domestica. The sequence continues at coordinate 440,939,574 of NC_077227.1, read as the reverse complement.
ATTTTTTTTATTTGTTTGTCCAATTCATTGATCTCTGCCTTCCCTAATTTTTTAATATGTGAACTCAAGGATACAAATTTTCCCCTGAGTATTTCTTTTGCTGCCTCACATAGATTTTGAAAGGATGTCTCATCATTGTCATTTTCTTCAATGAAATTATTTATTGTTTCTATTATTTGTTCTTTAAGTAATTGATTTTGGAGAATCATATTGTTTAATTTCCAGTTAATTTTTGATTTGCTTCTCCATATACCCTTACTAATTATCATTTTCATTGCATTTTGATCTGAGAAGGTTGCATTTATTATTTCTGATCTTTTACACTTATTTGCAATATTTTTATGCCCTTGTATATGGTAAATCTTTTTGAATGTACCATGTGCTGCTGAAAAGAAGGTGTATTCCTTTTTGTACCTATTTACTTTTCTCCACATAACTACTAACCCTAATTTTTCTAAGATTTCATTTACTTCTCTTACATCTCTCTTGTTTCTTTTTTTTGGTTTGATTTATCTAGTTCTGATAGAAGAAGTTTCAGATCCCCTAATAGTATAGTTTTATTATCTATTTCATCCTAGAGCTCCACTAGTTTCTCCTTTAGAAATTTGGATGCTAGGCCATTTGGTCTATACATGTTGAATACTGATATTTCTCTATTGTCTATACTTTTTTTTTTAATCAGGATATAATTATCTTCCCTATCTCTTTTGACTAGATCTATTTTTACTTATATTTTATTTATATACACACATATGTATGTATTTATGCATACATATGTCTCTCTCTACATATATATTTATATCTTGGCATTTCATCCTATATAGTTTGTCACTATTCCTTCTTAGTGTAATTCTTCTAGCTGCCCAGGTGATAGTAACATTTTTTGAGTTACCAATGACCTTTATTCTCATAGGAATACACATTTCAACTTATTGGATCTCTTTAAAAAATTTGTTGGTTTTTTTTGTTTGTTTGTTTTGTTTTGTTTTTCATTTTCCCCTATTTATTGATTCTCTTGAATTCTGTGCTTGGGCATCAAATTTTCTGTTCAGGTCTGATATTTTCTTTACAAATGCTTGGAATTCTTCTATTTTGTTAAATTTCCATACTTTCCCCTGTAAGAATATGGTCAGTTTTGCTGGGTAATTGATTCTTGGTTGTAGACCTAGTTCCCTTGCTTTACAGAATATTCAGTCCTTTAGTCTAGATGTAGTCAGATCCTGTATTCTTCTCACTGTGGTGTCATGGTGTCTGAATGACTTCTTAGTAGCTTGTAATATTTTTTCTTTGCTCTGATAATTCTTGAATTTGGCTATAACATTCCTGGATGTTGTTAGTTGGGGGTTAAGTAGAGGAGGTGATCTGTGGATTCTTTCAATCTCCACTTTTCCCTCTTGTTCTAGAATAACAGGGCAGTTTTCTTGGATAATTTCCTGTAGTATGGTGTCCAGGCTTTTTCTTTTGTCATGCTCTTCTGGTAAACCAATGATTCTTATGTTGTCGCTCCTGGAACGATTTACTAAATCTTCTGTTTTGTGAATGAGGCTCTTCATATTTTCCTCAATTTTCTCATTCTTTTGGTTTTGTTTTATAGTGTCCTGCTGCCTTGTGAAGTTGCTTGCTTCTAGTTGTTGTATTGTGGATATTAAAGTTTGGATTTCTTCCCTGGCTTTTTGGTCATCCTTCTCCTTCTGGACTGATTTTCTTTGGAGGTCATCTTTCATCTTCTATGTCTCATCTTTCATTTTCTTTGTCTCATCTTTTATTTTCTTTCTCTCTTCTTTCATCTCCTTTGCCTCACGTTCAAGCTGATTAATTTTGGCTTTCAAGATACTGTTTTCTGTTTTCAAATGATTTAACTTTCTTTTTAAGTTCTTTTCCCAGTTATCTTCAGCCTCTCTTAATTGTGTTTTGAATTGTATTTTAAGTTTTTCCAAAACCTGTAGCCAATTCACTGGAGTTTCTGTTTTTTTTTTTGCTTGGTGTTTCTTCATCCTTCTCTGTTCCATTTGCTCTTTGTTCATTGCCTAGATAGAAGCTATTGATTGTAATATTTTTCCTTTTTCTGTTGTTTGCTCATATTTACCCCTTCTTTATTCCCTGTAGTTACCTGCACTTTTGTTCCTCTAATTTGTGTGTGTGTGTGTGTTTGGGCTCTTCTGTCTGCTGTCACCCTTGGAGTTTTGTCAGAAAGTCTCTCAGCACAGTCTGTGGGGGAGGGGTGTTGGAGCTTTAGCTTCCCTGTCCTCTGGAAGCCTTGATGGGATTAAGTCCAGCTGAGCTGCAGAGCTGGATGTGCCCTGAGGCCAAAACCTGGGAGGGGGGACAATATGGAGTATCTCCACTGCTGCAACTAGGCTGCCTGCTTTGCACTTTGAGCTTCTTTTCTAACTGCTCTCCCACCTCCTGTTTGACACTCTGAGCTTGTCACAGCTTTGCCCACAAGGTTCTCCCTCCAGACCCACACCCTTGCCCACCCAGAGGTTCCAGCTACTACTGGAGGCTTAGAGCTCTGGGTGGGGGGAGGGGTCCTGGGACCTTCCTTCTTCCTTTCCCTTAGACCAAAGTGTTCTCAAATTCTGGCTTTTGGGGGGGGGGCATACCTTTTAAGTTGAGTCTTGCTTCTGTCTTTTTGTTAGGTTTGATTTTTAGTCCCCTAGAAGCATTTAGTTTGTAATCAGTAAGGAAGGGTTTTCAGAGGTCTGAACTTTTGCTGACTCTATGCCGCCATCTTGACTCTGCCTTTCAGGAGCTGATCATTTTTATCACACTCTGGTGTCCACAGATCATGGTTAAAACTTTATATTCCGATCTAGGATCATGCTCTGGGAGGAGCATTGGCAGCTGGAGCTGCTCAAAAGGAAGGTAAATAAGACAGTGAAGTTACTCAAAACCATTCCACAAATGTGGATTTATTGTATATTCTCTACTTTGCTAAAATTATTGATAGAAATTTATTTTAGAAATTTATTTTCTAAAAATATTTATTTAAAATTTTTTTATTTTCTAAAAATTTAGAAAAGGATTTTCTAAAAATATCATGATATCATATGTGAAAATATGATATATAAAGAAGTTACTTAAAGAAATAGGGGATGCTCCAGAGGAAAAAGAAATGCTGAAAAGGATTTGTGATCACTGTCTTCAACTACAGTATGTGACTGTTGCCTTGTTAAATAAAGAGGGATTCGAATTATTTTGCTTGGTCCTAGAGAAAAGAAGTAAGAATAATGGGTAGAAATGAAAGGGAAGCAAATTTTCATAGCTTTTATTTAAGCTTTTGGAAAATGCTTTTTCATATATTCTTCTTTATAATGTTGTTTATTCCCATTAGAATGTAGTCTTCTTGAGGACAGACACTGTTTTCTTTTCATTTTTATCTGTCTTCCCAGAGACTGGCACACAGAGTAAGTGCTTGATAAATTGTTTTTTGCTTAATTGATCCTCACAACAACCCAGAGAAATGAATGCTATGCTATTATTAGACCCATTTTATAGAAGAGAAACTAAGCACCAAGGGCTTATGTTAGTTGCCCTGGGTCACACAGCTAGTAAATATATGAGGCAGGATTCAAATTGAGGTCTTCCTGGTTCCTAGACTCTGCTTGAACATAGTACTCTGTTGTCTATGCCACCTAGATACTTCCAGATTTTGTTTTAGAACTGGTCAGAAATTGAATGACCTGACTTGGAAGGTTTTAAAGAACGAATGAATGCCTTGTCATTAGAGGCATTATCCTAGCTTTGAGGCATGGAAGATTTGTGCTTTAGGTCTGGGTCAGACTTTCAGCTCTCAGATGCATGGAATTTTCTATGCTTTTATTTTATTTTATATCCTTAAGGAGTAACTTAAGGACTAAGGATTACTCATTTCTTCAAGTCCCTTAAATAGGCTGCTGGCTCTAGAATAAATTTGTGGGCATAAAAAGAGGCACTTGAGCTGGAAGGTCCCTCCAAGCTTTGAATTTGATGAACCTATGATTTATTCTCCATTAACCAGGCAAGACATTTCCCCTCTCTGCCTCAGTTTTCTTATCTATACTATGAGTGTAATAAAGCACCATCTATCTCACAGGATGGAAGAAAGCCCTTTAGCAACAGCAAAGTGCTTTAAAAATGTTAACTATTATTATTAAGATCCCTTCTAGCTCTAATATTATATAGTTCTATGATTTTATAATTTGAGTTTCTCTGGGAAAGCTTCTAGATAAATAAAAAATATTATAGCGTTGTGGGTTTGTGTGTGTGTGTTAGAAGAAATGTGAATGGATAGAACTTCTTTCAGTCTTGGGACTTTCTGTGTCCTCCTGAGGTCATCTGGTTCATGCCCCTGCCTCCAGGTAGCAATGTCCCTCAACCCTCTCAGAGAAAGCCATAACCTTTCCTAGTCTGAAACCTCTGAAGGGAAAATGGGAAGCACAATTCCCCTCTGTAACTCTTATATTTTACATGACAACTTAGTCATTTCCATCACTTTCATCCACTCCTGAAAATGCATTTACCTGCAGGCTAGTAATATTAGCTACACTTTTATACTAATATGTCTCATATAGGCTAACACTCACTTGAGATTTAGTATATCTTTACTATGGAGAGCAGCAAATATTTTTTCTACATTTGCTTGTGCTGTTCAGCGATATTATGCGAACAAATTGAATTCTTCTTGACTTCAATGGATAAAGATACTCATTAGAGCAATTTCTTCTGTGCATATCAATAAACAATATGGATGTGTATGACTGAGCGGGCATCTAATTTACAGCATTCAGACTTGCCAATGCAAACTAGTTAATCCTTAATAAGCATGTTTTCAGGAATCATTTGCATTTGTTTAACATATGTATGATAAATATATTTAAATTAAATGTCTCTTAAGATACCTTGGCTCCAAGAGACAAGTACTGAGTTTTTGTGCTCTAGTCGACTTTTTGCTTAGCTTTGTGCTGTGGATTGCCTAGATGGTAAGAGGAAATGGGAGACAAGAGGTGCTTCCAAAGGTGAAGTTCCTACTTGAACAGTGTGGTCCTAACAGTAGCCAACTCTGCCCAATGCCACTTGGATCATATCATTTCTTTGCTCAAAAGTCTTCAATGGCTTTTCATTGCCTATAGGGTAAAATCCAAATTTCTTTGACTGACTGACATTCAAGTTCTTACACAATCTTACTCACTTACAAAAGCTATTACTTCAACTTTATTTCTTACAAATTCCCTTTATCAACTGGGTTGTCTACCCGAATTGATAGTTTCCTAACATTCCTAGTCAATTTCTGCTCTCTGACTTTTGGTCCATAATGTTCTTTTTTCCTGGAAAGACACCCAATCTTCTAGACCTAATTAAAATCCTATATCATTCATAAAATAGTTTCTAATGACTTTTTTAAAACCCTTATTTTCTCTTTTAGAATTAATACTATTAGTTACAAGGCAGAAGAGTAGTAACAGTTAGGAAATTGGAGTTAAGTGACTTGCCCAAGGTCACACAGCTAGAAGTGTCTGAGGCCATATTTGAACCCAGGACCTACCATCTCCAAGCCTGGCTCTTTTTCTACTGAGCCACCTAGCTGCCCCTTCCCTTGTAACTTTTAAATTTTAATGGTCTTTTCCTTTTCTAATCCCATAATAGTTATTTTCTGTCCCTTCTAATTTTCATTTAGTAAATAATGTCTTGTACTTTTTTTTCCTTTTAGAATCATTATCTTCCATCTTGCAATTGGTATTGTGTATTGCTTCCAAGGAAGAAGAGTAGTAAGGGCTAAGAAATGGGAGTTAAGTGACTTTCCATAGGTCACACAGCTAGGAAGGTCTGAGGTCAGACTTGACCTCTTGCCTTAGGGTTTGGCTCTCAATCCACTAAGACACACAGCTACCCCTGTAATATTTCTTATATTACCTTCTATTGCTATGGACCTTATCATAATAGGATCATAGACAATATATTTAGAGCTGGAAGGCCTTAGAGGCCATTTAGTCCAATTCTCTCGTTTTACTGATAAAGGAACTCAGGACTAGAGAGGTTAATTGATTTTCACATGGGTCATATCAATCTAGGATTGAACTCAGATCTTGAACTCAGTGTTCATTCTTTTGAACCCCTTTCATATCTTTAAGTATTATTATGACCCCAACAAGACTATGAAGTGTTTTTATTGGATTAGAGGATTGCCTATCAATGTCTTTTTAAAATTGTGGTTCCCAGAACTAAACATGATACTGCAAAGTGCTCTTACCAAGGCAGAGTACAGAGGAAGTATCATCTCCTTATTCTTAGAAGCTATGCCTCTCTTAGATAGAGACCAATATTACATTAGCTTTTTCTTTTCTTTTCTTTTTTAGAATGGGAGAATGATAGGGGGATCTTCTATATCATATATGAAGTCCACTTATTCTCTGTTTCAGATAAACTGCTGCCTAACCATCTTATATGTGTGAAACAGCTTTTCTCAATCCAAGTTTAAGACTTTCCATTTATCCCAGTTGTAGTTCATTTTATTATATTTATTTCAATGCTGATCAGTGTCTTTTTGTATTCCAACTCATCATCATCATCTCTCAAGCTTATTTCTCCCATTTTTATGTCACCCTTAAATTTAATGAGAATGCCACATATGCCTTTATCCAAATCATTGAAAAAAATCTTCAAGAGCATAGAATCAAGCATACAACCTTGGCTCACTCAGATGGTGACCTCCTGTCAAGGTGATATTGGACAATTAAAGACTACTCTTCAAATCTGGTAGATACTATTGTTTTTTTCCCATTTTAAGAGATGAGGAAATCAAAGCAAACAAATGACTTGTCCAGACTCATATAGTTAATGTCTGAGATAGGATTTTAATTTAGTTATTTTGACTCCAGGGCAGACAAATTGAGTAGTGAATAGAGCCTTGGGCCTCAAGTCAGGAAGATCTGAATTCACATGTACCCTAAGACATTAGCTGTATGATGCTGGGCAAGTCACTTAACCCTGTATGCTGATGTTTCCTCATCTTAAAAATGAGCCGGAGATGGGAATGGTTTAACCACTTCAGCATCTTTGTCAAGAAAATCCCAAGATGGAGTCATAAAGAGTGAGACACGGCTGAAATGACTAAATAACAATTTCCTGACTCAAGTCTGAATGACAATCTTCTAATATGGAGAGATTGTCAATTCCTTTCATGGATACTCTTCTGTGAAGCTTCAGGTTTTCCAAAATGGACAAGGCTGTCACTCATTAGAGAAAGTTCTAAGACAGCTCCATGGTGGGAACTGCTTCTCCTACCCAAGTCTTCTTCCTGACCATGAAATTGTGTTGGGGATGGGAACTGAAGAGAAAATAAAATGGAATTGTGTCAGAGATGGGAAATTAAGAAAGAAACCATTAATCAGAGCAAGAACAGGAGGGTAGACTTGAAGATTTAGCAGCTGTATGGAGTAGCAAGTAGTGAAGAGACCTAGAGCTGAGGACCTCTAAAACCTTAGGAGTGAGCAGATAGAACAAGCTAATCAGACTTTGGGAGCCTCTGGGAAGCTTAGGGTGATAACATGCCAGATTGTGTTCTCCTCTTCCAATAGTGGGGAAAAACAGAGGAATTAAGGAGAAAGTTGCTCACCATTCTTAGGAAACCTGGGAGGAGGCAGCCATTTGATATATGGGTCCAGAGAGCATTGACCATCTGATTCAATTCATTGTTTATAGCCTTTCCTATTCTACTATAGTTCAGTGTCTTTGTATTTTATTTGTTTTAGCATTCATGTGCCCTTTGCTGGCTTAGAGATGTATGAGCAGGGCCAGTAGGCATGGTTTTGAATGGATGATGACCCCAAATTGTACACTGTCTGGAAAGAAGAAGACTCTCTGATTTGTGTGCAGACCAGTGGGCCCTGGACAGGATAAATTATGCATTAATTCACTCATTTAATATAGTGGAATGTACACTGGATCTGGAGTCTGAGGACCTGAGTTTGAATCTGATTTCAATTACTCTCTGCCCCTGTGACCTTGGGCCACAGGTTCACTTGGGTGAGTTCACTTGTCTATGCCTCAGAAAGATGGAGTTGGATTACTTGACTTCTGAAGTCCCTCCCAGTCCTAAATATGTGATTCTAAAATCCTATAATACTCTGCCTTAAGTTCTATATGAAGGAATAGTCTAGTAGTAGAATAAGATAGCAATACAGTTAACTAAATGGGTCAATAGATAGACCATTAGAACTGGGATTAGGAGAGCCAGGTCTAGAGTCAGGAGGTCCTAGGCTCAAATCTGGCCTTAGACACTTCCTAGCTGTGTGATCCTGGGGAAGTCACTTAACCTCCATTGCCTAGCCCTTACTGCTCTTCTGACTTGGTACCAAGACATAATATTGATTTTAAGATGGAAGTTAAAGGTTTAAAAAAATAACGGGATTAGGAAGACCTGTGTACAAATCTAGCTTTACTTACTTATTAGTTGTGTGACCCTAGTCAAGTCCCTTAACCTTTGCCTTAATATCCTCATCTGTAAAATGATAATGATAGCATCTACCTAATTTACCAGTGTTGGCATAAGGATCAAATGAGATGCTATTTATAAAGCACCAAGTACAGTACTTTTTACATGGCATATAGTAGATACTAAATAAATGCTGACTATAATTATCATCATTAATATTATAAAAATATTCTACCATAAATACATTTAGAGGAGGGTGAAACAAAGAACCATGTGATATTTGAAAGACAGAAGCAAGGCAAACATCTACTGTATGGCCAGCCCCATTTTAAAGGATTTAAAAAGAGTGGACAGGTGGATGCCTCACTGGATAAAGTGCCAGGCCTGGAATGAGATCTTGGGTTCAAATTTGATTTCAGATTACTTCTTAGCTATGTGACCCTGGGCAAGTCACTTAACCTCCATTGCCTAGCCCTTATTGTTTTTTGCCTTGGACCCCTTACTTAGTATAAATTCTAAGACAGAAAGAAAGTGTATTAAAAAAAAAGATTTTGAAGCCCAAATTTCTTCCCTTGATCTGGTTACCTAGTAACAATAATAGCTTAGCATATATCCTGATCTTTAAGGTTTACACAATGTCTTTTATGTTTTTCATTTGATTTAGAAATAAAGTATATTATGTTATATTATAAGAAATAAAGTATATTATATTATAAGAAAATAAATACAAATAAATGATTTAAATAACAGTTTAGGAGAACAGGTTAAAGCAGTGTCAAGTCTGTATGTGATCACATGTCAAAGGAATTATACAGGTTGTTCTATAAATGTATAGAGAAGGGAAATCAAGTATGGGTCTAAAGGGTCAGGGTGGGCTTCAGGAGGAGAAAGGCTTTTTATTCTTGAATGGTGGGTAGGATTTGGCAATGGGAATAGGGAGCAGAGGAGGGATTCTGTATGTTTCTTATAAGAAACCCACTGCTAGCACTAAGCTGACTCAAAGGGAGGTGATTGTCTCCTTCAAATTTTGTTGGGAGATATGGGCATAGTCTTCGCGCATTGTGGATGTGTGGAATGGGGTGGAGGTTGAAGGATTCACCCCCTCTACATCATTGTTCACTTCTGGAGTTAGGTGAATCTTAAGTAAGTTGTTTATATATAGTAAAATTACAATGGAAATAATACTTATAAAGTAAAAAATGCTTAGCTGCTCATAATGGATAATTACCTTTATTGAAAAGGTATTGATTATGTTTCAAGAAACTAATACTATTTATTTTACAGATGTGCTCTCTTGCAAAAATAAATGTAGTATGTGGTGCTATATAATAGGACAACAAAGCCTCACTCTTACTTGGCATGCATTGCACACACAGGTCTAATTCTATCCCAGACCCACAGCCACATGAAAGAAATCGTGTTTGGACTAGCCTCCTCTGGATGAGATCATTACAAAGATGAAGTATAAGGCACAGTAGAGGGTCTGTTTCTCAGGGGACTGAAAGCCATCATAGTACCATAGCTTCAGTGCACCAAAGGTATGACTGCACCTGAGCTAGGGGTGATTGAAGTTGCTTCCACTATCCCAAGGTCTAAGGATCTCTTCTACATACAGTATTTCTTTTGGGATAGTCTCATTCCTCACTGCTTTATTCTTCTTTTGCCTCTTCTAAACTCCAGTTCTCAAAATTCTGAGATATTTCTCCTCACTATGGTCAATGAATTCCAAACCCTACTCACTTTGTTCCTCTGATATAGAATTGATTGCTGAGCAGAAAATCTTCACCTCCTCTGACCTATGCCTATTCTCTCACCTCTAGCTATCATAATTGTACTTCTTCAAAGCCCATGTTCTCTTCTCTCTTGATTCTACTATTTCTGTGTAACCTTGGGTATGCACTTTATCACCCCTGGCCTCAGTTTCCTCAACTGTAAAATGAGGATATTGGACTGGACATCCTCTGAAGTCTCTTTTGATTCTAGATCTAGGGGTCTATGAAATTCTAAAGTCTCCTACTCTATGGTTATAAATTCTATTCTGGAATTCCTTAATTCACATTCTAGAAAGGAAACCTAGTTTGTTTGCCCACCAAAGATGCCACATCCTTTGCCATACTCTATAGTACTGAGTTGATGTCCACCACTACCATGCAATGAGGAGGATAAATATACTTTTTGCTCCTTTCCTACCATCACTCAGTAACTAACCTCTCTTCCTTTCAGGCTCCCTCCATTCATCTTTAGTCACTGAGTCCAAATCTCTGTTCATTTCTTCTGCCATTTTCCAGGACATTGCTCCTATTTTCTCTAAGAATTCATTTCCTGGTTAACAACCTGCCTCTTCATCCCACCCCTTACCTTCAGGTTTGGGGACTTCAATGCCTATGTTAATGAGTCTTCAAATGCTCTGGCTTCCCAGTTCATGAACCTCATCTTTGATTTCTCAACCTTTATTCAACCTTAGCCACCTCACAAGGATGGTCATATTCTTTATTTAATATAACAATAATAGCTAATAGTTAGATATACAAGGTTTCCTAAAAGTATTATAGCAGTTTTAAGCTTTAAATTTTAAATAGTTTAAAAATTACCCTAAGACCTTGGTATACCATATATGGCACTTTAAGGGTAGGCAAATAATTTTAAATTATCTCTTAATCATATCTCAAACTTTTCTACTTCTGTGATCATAAACTCTGAAATTTCAGTCTCCATCCACCATCTTCTATTCTTTGCTCTCTCATTCTGTGTCCTCACTATGAGCTTAAGAACCTATTTTCTATTCTCTTACTCTCTCATTCTTCAGGCTTTGCTTTTATTCTTTCACATTTAAAATCCATGGTCGACCAACTTAAAGTCATAATATTCTTTAACCTTGATTCTTTGTCTCTTTTCTTATAGCCTTTACCATTTTATTATAGCCAACTCTGGCTTGCCTTCACCATTTACCTTTTCTGCTTCTGCTCATAGAAACCTTGCTGAATGATGCTAAGGGAAGTAATGCAACTATGGCAACTGATTTATGTTATCTTATTTTAACTGGGTCTTCACCGCTGCATGGAAATTCTTTTATTCCTCTCTGATGAACTCTCTGACACTATAAAGAGATTATTTCAAACATTTTCCTCCTTTCTTAGGCTTGCTACAACCATCTCACCTCCTCCTTCAATCTCTTAGCAGAATACCTTGCTCATACTTTGAAATATTCCTTCTCACATCTGTTTTTTTATATCCTTTGACCATTTTTTCATTTGGGGAAATGGTACTTTTTTTCACTGGATTTTTCCTCAGTAATCATATCCTATAGCTTCTGACAGTTGTTGACCATTCTTCCTTTTCCTTTATAGAGGTTTAATTTGGGGGGGACTCACACTCCTTACATGGAGAAATGAGGGCTGAAGGCAGTGAGGAAAGGGTTGATGAAAATGTCTTCCCTCATTTCTCCCTCCCAGAGTCCCTGAATTACTTGAGGGAGACAAAATGGAGATCTCCTCTTCATGAAGACTTGCCCCTTGGTGGCCATGCTGACCCTCAAGGGTGGCAGGGAAGTCTTCTCTACAGGGAGAGGTATAAGGGACCTCAATACAGATATGCACTGCTTTGGGGCACCCACAAGCCTCCCCCTCGTATCTTCTTGAAAACTGATAAGAAGATGGCATCTGCCAATGGGCTTACTCTCTAGATGTAAATAAACGAGATTGAATTCTCTATCTGACTGCTTATTTGATTTAATTGTTGAATTGGGCAAAGAGTAGAGGTTAAAGGGGTTGAAGTCATCCTAAATCTCTTTCTAAATAAATCTAATTACTGAAGTACAAGGTTTTCTCATAGCCAGGAGAGAGAGCATTGCTCACCGATTTGAGTACATTATCTCAATAGTTCATGGAATGAAAGTCTTTGGAGAAATTAGTTTTTTTTTTTTGATAGGAACCAGTGGTGTTTAAGCAGGAATCCTTGACATTAGGATTTCTCTCAGTGACAGAAATCTCCACAGGTGTCTTGAAATGGCACAGAGAAACAGCTCCTCCTTCTGAGTTTCAACACCCAAGACCCCCTCCTCAGGAGAATTTCCCAGAAGTCCTTGTTCAGTTCCCAACTGTCATTCACTGTAGAGCTCTCAACTTCCATTTCCCCTAATGGTTCTTTTGTTCTACTTCCCATCATTACAGAGGTATTCTGAATTTTTGTAATAATTTTATTATCTTTTTTTCTTATTTGCTTGATTATTGCTTCTCAGGTTTATCATACTGTTACTTCCAACTAAATGTAAACTTCCACTAAGGGTGGTGAAAATAATGAAAATTCACTAATTTCTTGCATATTCATGCAAATTCACATTTCACTCTGGACTTATTCCTTTATGTTTTGGATCCTTGAAGCTGATAGCTTTGGCCTCATACTGTCTTGCCCTAAATGAGCTCTAGTATGATTTGCTCTTGGACCTAGAAGTGAATTTTGTGTTTATTTTGTAATCTGCATTTTTTCACAAATTCATAAATTTACTTCTCTTTTTACATTCTCTGCTTTTGTGAATCCTCCAGCAACTCCCATAGGTTCAATTAAATTATTTCTAAAAGTTTTTATGTGCTCTCTCTCTTTCTCTCTTGTCCTCTCTTTTTCCCTCCCCCCTCTCCATCCCTCCCCCCTCTTTCTCCCTTCCCCCCTCTCTTCCTTCCCCCCTTTCCCTCATCCCCCTTTCTTTTTCTTTCTTTCCCTCCAAATTTTGGTATCTTTAAAAAAAAAAAAGAACCTTACCTTCTATCTTAGAATTGATAACTGAGTATCAATTCCAAGGCAGAAGAGCAATATGAGATAGAAAGGCAGTTGGGGTTTAACAATTTGCCCACAGTCACACAGCTAAGCAGGGTATGAGACAACATTTGAACCCAAGACCTTCCATCTCATAATCTGGCTCTCTATCCATTGAGCCACCTATCTGACCCAATTTCAGTCTTTTACAACCAACTACTTGCCAAACATCTTCAACCAAATGTTTTCAAGGCTTCTGATCATGTTCTACTCTTACTCAACAAAGTCCAGGGGCTTCAGTCATCTTTAAGATAAAGTTAAAAAAAAAAGTCTTTGGTGTTCAAGGAGCTTCAAAATCTGCACCCTCCGCATTTTCCAGTCTTACACTTTATCTCCCACCACACACTCTTTGATCTGATAACAATGGTCTCTTTGCTATTCTAAAATAAGATATTCTATCTCTATGCTCTGAGTAATTTTACTAGCCCATCCATAGAATACTCTCCCTCCTCATCCTTGGCTCCTGCATTCCCTGGCTTCTTTCAAGTCCCACCTTCTCTAAGAAGCTTTTCTAGACCCCCCCCTTAATTCTAGTGCCTTCTCTCTGACAGTGATTTCCTGTTTATCTGTCTTTGCATTCCCTGTCTTCCCACAGAGCGTGGCACATAGTAGGTTTAATAAATGTTTGCCAATCTACTCAACACCAACTCAACCTGCTCAAAGCAGAAATGCTTATATTTACAGTAAAACCAATTTCTCCTCTTTCTTTACTTTTGTTGAGGATATTATCATCCTTCTGTTGTGGGGGACTTGAGGTGAAACCCTAGGGTTTGGGCTGGGTACCCTTTTCAAGAATGCAAGACTCCAAAACTTAACTTAAAAATAAAAAAGAGAAATTTATTCATTTAGAAGGTTATGTTAAATGGTTGGGAGACAGGCTTGAATGTGTAGACTGCTCCTCAAAGGCATGAATTCTGGAGGTTTTATAATTTATTTATAACATGTGGTACATGACTCAAGGAGGGTATGAATTCAGGAATTCAGGCAAAAGTGGGAGGGGGTCACCTAACCTGGATCAGAGCAATGTCTTAAGTCCTGAAGACATAGGGTATAGCTTAGGTGACAGGTAGATGTCCTAGATTTCAACCCGATGATAATTGGGGCATAACCAGAAAATGTATATCTATGTCCATCTGGAAACATAGGGGAGAATCCAAGGGGAATAATTCTTTCAAGGGTCTTTCTCTTGAATGTCCAGGGTCTTATGAGGAGTCTTTGATGTTTTAGGGTTAGTATTTACAAGAATGCAAGGAAGCAAAGGAAGTTCCCTGCTTACAGTTTGGCCTGCAGCACTTCTATAATTTGGAAACATAATGCCCAATGCCCCTTCTAGTCACAAAGTCACCTTTGACATGTCTTCCTTCTTTACAGTCCTTTTCCAACCCATTGATAAAGTTTGTTCACCTTACTTCTACAGCATGTTGGACCTCTATTTACATAGCCACTGCTCTAGCTCAGGTTTATAGCTCTTCTTCCTTGGTTATTATAATAATCTCCTGATTGTTCTCTTTTCTTTCAGTCTCTAGGCAGGTAGGTGATATAATGAGTAGAATGCTTGTCAAAAAGAGCTGAGTTCAAATCCAGACTCAGACATTTATTTTCTATATGATTCTGGGCAAGTCACTTAATCTCTGTCTACCTTAGTTTCCCTAACTATCAAATGAGGACAACATTAGAATCCATCTCCTAGATTGGTTGTGAAGAATAAATGAAAGAATATTTATAAAGCACTCAGCACAGTGCCTAGCACATAGAAGTCATTTAATAAATGCTCCTTCCTTCCTTCCTTCCTTCCTTCCTTCCTTCCTTCCTTCCTTCCTTCCTTCCTTCCTTCCTTCCTTCCTTCCTTCCTTCCTTCCTTCCTCTTTCCCTTCCCTCCCTCCCTCCTTCCTTCTTTCTATCCTTCCCTCCACAACCCATCCCCCACACAAGCTATGAAATCAGTATTCCTATAACACAGATATGACCATGATACTCATTTATTCAGAAATCTTCAGTGTCTGTATTGCCTCTAGGTTAAAATAAAACCCTCAGCTTGACATTACAAGCCCTCACAGTCTAATTCCCACAAACTTCAATTACTCTGCTTCATACAGTTCATTTCCAGTCCAACTTGCCAACTTACAGTTGCCTGTACACAATCTATCTCCCTGTCTCCAAGCCTTTTGCACAGGTAATCTCCCATAGCTGGAATGTACACTCTCATCTCCATTTCTTAGAAACTTCTTTTTCTTTATTTTTAAGAGCTTCTTTCTTCCTTTTCTTTATTTTAAACTCTTACCTTCCATCTGTGGAAGTGATGCTAAGTATCCAGTCTAAGGCAGAAGAGCAATGAAGAGTGAAGCTATGAGGGTTAAGTGACCTGCCCAACATCATGCAGCTAGAGGTATTTGGGATCAAATGTGAACCCAGGATCTCCCCTCTGTGAGCCTGGCTCTTTATCCCCAGAGCCACCCAGCTGACTGAATCCACAGTTTATTTCAAAGCACAAGTCATGAAGCCTTTCCTCTTCCAAGGAATGTCTTCTTTGAAACTAACTCTCCCATCATTAGTATTCTGCCCCCCTTAAAATTACTTTGGGTCTCATTAGTCAATAATAAATAGCCCATAAACATATATCGAACACCTATTACATGCAAATCCAGGAACATCAAATGTTCAGATGGATTATTTGTGCTGGACCTGTGGTAGAGCCTTCTGAGCTCCCATTAGACTCATCAGCCAGTCTAACACACTGTATGTACCTTGACCCTAAGTGATTCCATTGATCCTCTTTGGGTAAGTGGGAAAAATCAGTGCTTGACTCTGGGATAAGCCTCTGGGGATACAAATACAAAAAAGAAAGGTGATTTCTACGAGTAAAGGGCTTACAGTCTAAGGGTTGATGACCTCTCACAAAAGAAAGCTTAAGAGGGGCAATTAGATGGCTCAGTGGATAGAGAGCCAGACCTAGAGACAGGTGGTCCTGGGTTCAAATTTGGTCTCAGACACTTCCTAGCTGTGTAATCCTGAGCAATTCACAATCGTAATTACCTAACTCTTACTGCCTTTCTGCCTAGGAACCTGGACTTACTGTTAATTCTAGGTAGGTAAGGATTAAAAGGTAGGTAAAGGTTAGGAAGGTAAGGGTTAAAAAAGAAAGGAAAGAAAGCTAAGTTAAAGCTATGAGTATGGCTTGTGGGGGCGATGCAAGTCATACAGGGAGATACCTGGTGCTGGACATGGTAGAAAGTCAAAGATGTCTAAAAGGTGTTCTGTCAGTTAGGAAACGAATAAATATATGCCTTACTGGCCTAGCAGAATACATACTTCTCAAGGCAGAAATGGTTTTATTTTCATCTTTGTAGCCCCAGCTGCCTAGAGTGGCCCTTAATACATGCTTACCATTGAATTGTTCTTAATGCTTGTTAATTGCTGTAAATGCTTCTTATTGAATAGAATTTGATTAAACCTATTTCACAGACTTAGATGGTCAGCAAGCATTTATTAAATGTTTACTTTGTGCCAGACACTGTTAAGAGCTGGGAATATAAAAAGGATAGAATAAGTTAAAATATACAAAGTACTTAGTAAGCATAAATGCTAACTATTATTATCTCTTTTGATGGTGGAGACCCAGGTCTTTTGGCTCGGAGACCAGTGTTCTTTATACCAAATCCTGCTACCATGTGAAAGAGACAGAGTAAGTAGGGGAAAGAGACAGTAACATGAAAGAGTTAACCAACTTTGGGGGAAAAAAGTTACCTTTACTGTTAAAATCAAAATTATGTATTGGTTCCAAAGCAGAAGAGGAGAAAGGGCTAGGCAATGGGGGTTAAGTGACCAGTCCAGGGTCACATAGCTAAGAAATGTCTGAGGCCAGAGTTGAACCTAACACCTCCACTGGCTGCCCTCCCCCTCCCAGTTAACCAATTTCTAAAGTCCCTCACCTGAATTCTGGGTTGGTTTTTATTTTTTCAAGTCTCACCTCTACCCAACTTCCAGAAATCAGTACATTGTATGACCTTTATACTCCACTTTGCATCTGCTGCTTTGCCTAGCTTCAACTCAATGGAACAATACCCTCTGGTATCTTGTTCCTTTTCCCCATTCTCTTTCCTACCTCATTTTTAGGTAGTTTCCCCTTTAGATTTTAAGTTTCTTGTCTAGCCTTTAGTAAAAGTTTAATAAGTGTTTATTGGTTTGAGTTGGACCTTGTCAGGAAGACTGGAAGCAACCTTGGTCTATCTATATTCCACAGTGTGTCCACTAAACAGAGGATGCTTTGACCTCTTCAAACTCTGTAGTCCATGGCAAGAAGGAGTGTCTTAAAAGTGATGGAAGGAAGGAAGTCATCTGATGAGAGAAGCCCCATCTTCCTAGGGTTTAAATCCTCCTTGAATGGTATGTCTCCTCTCTTTGGGGGCATCTTCCATCAGAAAGATTACTTAGAATTGCTTCTAATGGTGAGGGTAGCTCAGTTTTGAAGGACCTTCCCCTCCTCCCCCACAGCTAAACTGCTTTTTTCCTCTCTGTATATTATTGTAAAATTGGGGAAAATTGAGTACTTGGAGAAATCCATGAAGGTGAGAGATAACTCTAATTTTAAATTCACTGCTTAGCAGATTGGTGCTTTTCTCTATTAGGAATACAGCTGCAGAGTCGAGTACCAGGAAGCCGATTTAGGTGTTAGCCATAGAACCATAATGCATGACCACAAATCAGTGTGAATAAAGTCAGAAATAAAGGGGAATTGCCTTTTGCTCAGACTTATTCTTCAGAAAATGGCCTGTGTCACACATTGTATTATTGCTGACACTGCTGTTTGATGGAAGGACTACCTGTGGATGACTGCTGTATCTTTTCTCTCTGAAAGAAACTAAGTGGATGACAGGGAACTTGACTGAGTATTATTTGGCTTGGAGAAAGGATTTTGGAAGTGTACGTAAGACAAGATGGAGGTGAAACTACTTAGGAAGAAAGGAAGGAAGGAAGGAAGGAAGGAAGGAAGGAAGGAAGGAAGGAAGGAAGGAAGGAAGGAAGGAAGGAAGGAAAGAAGGAAGGAACGAAGGAACGAAGGAAGGAAGGGGGACCAAATGGAGAAGGTTAGTTACATGATGGTCATAATAATCTAGAAGCAATGTGAATGAGGACCTGAAAAAATAAACAATAAATAACTAGATGGCACACGAATAGAGTGCCAGACCTGAAGTCAGAAAGACTCATCTTCCTGAATTCAAATTCAGCCTCAGATACTTCCTAGCTATATGACTTAGGGCAAATCATTTAGCTGATTACCTCAGTTTCTTCATCTCTAAAATGAGCTAGAGAAAGAAATTGAAACCATTCCAGTATATCTGCCCAGAAAATCCCAAATAGAGTCAGAGCAAATTGGACACAATTAAAAGGACTGAATAACAGCTAAGTAACTTTTTTTAATGTCACATGGGTTGTAAATTGCAGACTTGAGATAAGAGCCCAAGTCTCTTCATTCCACATCCATTATATCACCCTGCTTTGCTTATTCCTAAATTGATGGTATAGATTATAGTATTTCACAGTTAATAAAATGTTTTCAATCACATATACAACAAAGAATTACTAAATACCCACTGTGTGCAGAAAGATGCAAAGTGTAGATGTAACACTTCCTCCCCTCATAAATTTACAGGCTCTTAAGTTATAGAAAGCCACAAAATGCATGATACAATTATGATTAGCTCCATTTTAGAAATGAGGAAACTGAAAGTAAAGGAATTTAAGAATTTATGTTAGATTGTAAGCTCCTTGGTGGGAGGGAAATTCTTTTGCCTCTTTATTTTCCTCAGTACTTAGCACAGTGCTTGGCACATTGTAGGCACTTAATAAATATTGATTAATTGATTTGTCCATTGTCTCATGACCAGTAAATAGCAGAGCTTGGGGTCCAGTCCAACTATCCTGACTCCAAGTTATATGTTCTAGCTATAATGGGCTAGCTCTGTATCATCAGTCCTATTCTCTTTGATCATTTTTTTTCAAAAGAGATTTCAAAAACAGGAATTGGCAGTGAAATGTATTTGTTCAGTAGTACAAGATGGCTGAGTCCTGGGAGGTTGGCATGGTCTACAAATTCACCCTTGGGAAAAAAGACGTAAAGTGATGGCTATTTAAAACCTTGAAG
Source organism: Monodelphis domestica (assembly GCF_027887165.1). Classification (NCBI taxonomy): domain Eukaryota; kingdom Metazoa; phylum Chordata; class Mammalia; order Didelphimorphia; family Didelphidae; genus Monodelphis; species Monodelphis domestica. The sequence goes on along the minus strand of NC_077227.1, from coordinate 440,920,210 downwards.
GGCCGTGCTATCCTGGACAGCTTTTCACTTAATTATCCACATGTGAAGGGACAATACAAGCCAGAGAGAAGCTTGAGGGTAATTCCAGCAAGAGGGGAGTTTAATTAAAGAGACTTGGGTTGCAATCAATACTGTGACTCCAGGGTCAGATAGCCAGAAGCAAGGTAAGAAAAAGAGTCCACAAGTCACCAGGAGTGTATTACAATTATGTAGCATGAATGCCAGGCATGCTTCTCCTTTCTCTGGTGCTATCTGTGTAGCTGGACATAGCAGATATCCTAGGGAAAAGATATAGTCCTGTTGAACATTTAGAAGTAGATAGAAGAATCTAGGAAGACTCACTCAATGCAATACACCTTTGTGTAGAGAGCCCTCCTTAGTTCTTCCTCTTAGAATTACTAGTTTTCTTCAGGGCTCTACTTAGAGGTCACTCCTAGATGAAGTCTACCTACCTGGAGTCTCCCAGTGCCTAGTGTCTTCCTGATTAGAGCTGACTTTTCCTTGTCTTCATGTATCTTTTACATTGATAGAGTAGATGGAGTGCCAGATCCAAAGTCAGGAAGCCTACTCTTCCTTAGTTCAAAATTCTAGCTGTTTATCTCTGGGCAAGTCACTTAACCTGTTTGCCTCAGTTCCTCATCTGTAAAATGTATTGGAAAAAAGAAATAGCAAACTGCTCTAGTATCTTTGTCAACAAAAATCCCAATTAGGGTCACAAAGAATCAGACAAGACTGAAACAAATGAACAACTACCACCACAAAGTTTATGTTTACTTATATGTTTCTCTTGTTTTCTCCCTAGAGAACATAAGTTCCTTGAAGCTATAGACTTATTTTTTCTTTGGGTACTCATCAAAGTGTTTGTTACAATAGAAGGGATTTAATATATAGTCATTGGGGGTGTAAATGTTTTCCTATGTTGTACTTTTGTCTCTATTTCTTAAAAAATGCCAAAGCACCATTATTTGCATGTCATGATTCTTCTTTCATCTAAAAAAAATCAGTTATTCTCCATTGCCTAATGAATAAAGTCCTAACTCTTTGGTCCCCCCTCAACATCTCTCTATATTTACAACCTTATCTCCTTATAACCTATACAATGCTTCCACTCCGGGCAAACTGTTCTCCATATTTTGAACATTCCTCCTTCATAGTCTAGCTTGCAGGATCATTTCTGCCTCAGTTGGATTATCTGTGCCCCCTACTTATCTAAGGGCTATTTACCTTCAAGAGGTAACCCTTATACAATTTCCTTCATGAAACCTTTCATAACCCACATACCCTTCAGAACCTTTCAGCCCAGTGATTTATTTCCCATTTCTGAACTCTTGTAACTCTATCTATTTAGCTGGTACTTAGTAAATGTTGCCTTTATGATTATGCAGTTTTCTATATGTGTATGAGCTACCTCTACCACTATGATTGCAAACTCTTAGAGGGCAAGGAAATATTTTAGTTTTGTCCTTTATACCCCCATCATGCAGTGTAGTACCTTGACCACAACAGGCATGGAATATCATTTTTGATGATATCAAGAAGCAGATGAGATTTTGATGAAATATTTTGAGAGGCAGCACAGCCTAGGAGATAGAGGACTGTCTTTGCAGGCAGGAAGATCTGGACTGACGTTTTACTACACATGAACTACGTGACCTGGGAAGTTCACCTCAGTTTCCACTGGTCTGGTCTTGACATCTAAGAGTTACAAGCAAGTTCACAATCTGGTAGTGGAAATAATTTCTACACTGACTTTCTTATTCTGTTAAAATTGCAGATTCAGACTCAATTAAGGAAGCATAAAACATGTTGTGACTTTGGCCAAGTGTCTAGAGGAAAGCCTGGCTTAGAAAAAAGTGCTGGACTTCAACTTGGGAGAGATGGTTCAGATATCACTACTGATACTTATTAGCATTGGGGCTTTGGGAAGTCAGTTGACTTCTGAGCCTGTTTCATCACATATAAAATGGGGGTGATAATATTAATACCATCTGTCATATTTGTTATTTTTATTACCCAATGCAATTATGTATATGTATGTATACCCATGTATGTGTACATATTATATATTATATTATTACTATATCAATCATTTTATTAAATATTTAATAATTACACATTATTATAAAATATATAATCTAATAATTTAAATTTTAATTTCTATTGATAAAATAATATTAATAATTATATACATATATGCCTCAATTGGACTATTTGTGCCTCCTACTTATCTAAGGGCTATTTACCTTTGAGGTAAATTTACATATATATATATACCCATATATATATGTATATATATATATATATATATATATATAGTTATCCCTTACACATTCTAGTTTTGATATATCATGAATCAGCATAAGAAATTAAATGGGAATTTTTGGGGAGTTTTGCAGAATCTGCAGGTGACACATGAAGGCCAGCAGATGACACAGAAAAAGTTTAGAAACTCAGAAATGCATAATTAACCCCAAATTTACAATAAGGGTACTATAATCATCCCATAAAAGAAAAAGAAAAGGAAAAAATTCAAACTTCTTTTCTGGTACAAAGAGTGGGCCAAAACATTTTACCGGAGTTTTGTGTATCACAGAGAAACTTCACCCCTAACCTCTGAGACGTGAAAGGGTTTAACTATATATAGTTGTTGTTGTTGAGTTGTTCAGTCATTTCAGTCTTGCCCAAATCTCTGTGACTCCATTTGGAGCTTTCTTGGCAAAGATAGTGAGTGGGAAACTGGAGTGTTTCGCCATTTCCTTCTCTAGCCTATTTTACAGATGAGGAAACTGAGGCAACCAGGATTAAGTGACTTGCCCAAGGTCATATAGCTAGTGTGTGAGGTCAGGTTTAAACTCAGGAAGATGAGTTTTCCTGACTTCAAACCCAGTACCCATCCACTGTGATATTCAGCTATATATCGATATCTAAACACATATATGTATATAAACATATATTTAAATACAAATATATAATATGTGCACATATATGTCATTTTATAAAACTTGAAGTGTTACATATATGTATGTCAGTTATTACTGATATTCACAGCAATCACTTCCTTTATTTCTCTCTAGAGTTTCCCAGGAGGAAACCACTTTGGTGAAGGGGTGAAGACAAGCCTGATATCTAGATCTTACTTCACTAAACATAATCCCATGACCTCTAGGATAAGGTGGGAGAGGGAAGGGGGAAAGAGACTCTAAATTATTGTGTATGTGTGTGAGGGAGGGTGAGGATTGGGAACCAAAGTACGTTTAAATAGCTGTTCCGGAACTGTCAGGTACCTTTGATGACAGAAGCTCAGGTGTTTGTGGCTTCCCTATCACCTTCCTGGGTGTCAGGCATTTCAGGGAGAGGTTCTATCAAGGGTGAAGGCCAGGCTGTGGCTAACAGTTTCTGAGAATGGGTGGGTCTGGTTCGATTCAGTGGGCTGAGAGCTTCCAATGAGGCCATTAGTGAATGATTCACAGTACATTACAGACAGCTAGAGTACTTAAGGAAGGTATGGAATTGCCTGTGAAATGACTTCATCTTCTTTGAGAGCTATTTTGGTCGGGGGGCATCAGAGGAAGGGAGTGGAGAAGTCACATTTTGGTTGCCCAAAGAAATGGATTTTTGCTTGGGAATCTGAGATGATGATGACTGTGCTTGAAATTTAAGGAATATCCATCAGACTAACCCAGCGTGGGCATGAGAGTTGTGAATGCCAGCCATCTGCTAAGGACATCCATCCTTACCCGCCTGGTACGGGATTTGGACAGATTTGGGAAAGATCATTGAAGAAGGATGAGTCGTCAATAAGCTGAGTTGGTCAATGTTTTCAGAAAGTAGACTTTCTTATGTGATACTTCCTGTTGAGAGCCCAGCCAGAGATGGCAGAATCAGGGCTGGAGCATCAGACTCATTGTGGATTAGCATTTCTGACAAAAGATTAGTGATGCTCTGACTTAATGAAGTTAATCTCAGCTATAAGTCATGTGCCTCTAAACAAATCAATGAATTTTAATATGCATCATAGGGGTCCACTGGTTTGCAAGGATGACAAGCCTTCTGTCTTTGAAACTTTCAGAATTCTATTTTTTGAATGCATAGTGTGGGGTCCTTTTGGGAAGTCCAGGCCTCCTGTGGCTAAGAAGCTGTATGTTTCTTGAGTCTTAAAGGCATGAAAGGAATTAAAAAAAACAAAACCCTTACCTTCCATCTTGTAGTCAATACTGTGTATTGGCTCCAAGGCAGAAGAGTGGTAAGGGCTGGGCAATGGGAGTCAAGTGACTTGCCCAGGGTCACACAGCTGGAATGTGTCTGAGGCCAGATTTGAACCTAGGACCATCAGTCTCTAGGCCTGGCTCTCAATCCACTGAGCTACCCAGCTGCCTATGAAAGGAAATTTTAAAAGAGTGTGAATTTTAATATGTGGACTTTGGTGGTACAGTGGATAGAGAACCAGACCTGGAAAAAGAAAGACCTAAATTCAAATGCAGCCTCAGACACTTAATACCTGAATAAGTCATTTAATCTCTGTTTGCCTCACTTTCCTCATTTGTAAAATGGAAATGATAATAGCACTTATATCCCAGAGTTATTTGAAAATCAAATGAGAAAATATTTATAAAAGGATTAGCACAGTGACTGGCACATAGTAAGCATCATATAAAATTTACCTATTATAAGTACACTCAATTTTATGTTTGGCTGGAGTACAGAATATTAGAATATCATGCATCATGGCTGCCATTTGCTGACACATTTATATCAGCCACAATAGTTGAGTTTGAAATTGTTGAGGGAGGAGATTATATAATCTGAGGTATTCAAGAAGCAGTTGGTGATCAGTGTTGCTAGTGCAGGAGAAAGATTAGGGTTGGATGTATTATATTTGGAATTCAGCTATAAAAAGTGAGAAGATAGATGTAAGGAATAAACTTTTGTCTAGCTGCCTTTGTTAGCTGTACTATCCACAAAGTATCTGGCAGATTCTATCATAGAAATGTGTGTAATGGCAATCACACTAATTAGGCAGTTCAGCTCTCTAAACATAGATGAACTAGAGCTGCTCTGATAACTCAATACTGAACAGGAGTATGAGAGGAAAACAAGTAGTTCTATGAGATCCTTAGGTCCCAAAAGAAAAAGAAGAGTCCTTTTGAATAGCTTGGGTAGTGGCTGAGAATAAGAATAGTGATGAACCAGGGAGCCTTGCATCTGAGGGTGCTCCAGGTGTTTTTGTTTCATCATCACTCCAACCATAGCCTGTAGCAGTATTCTCATCATATACTTATAAGAAAGCAGGGGATCCTTCTTTGATTCGGTAATGTCAACTCCCCATAAGCTTGACTATCATCTCTATAGATTATAAGATCTATATATCCAGTGCTAGTCTCTTTCTTGAATTAAGTCTCTCAACACCAACTGCCTAGTAGACATTTCAAACTGGATGTCCCTTAGCCATTTTCATCTCAACATATCAAAAGAGAACTAATTATATTTCCTCTCAAATCCATTCCTTTTTTGAACTTTCCAATTATGATAGAGGGCATCATCATCTTTTCCAGTCCCTGAGGCTTGTATTGTCAATGTCATCCTTGTCTGTTTCCTCTCCACACCTCACATAATCAAACGATTGCCAAATCTTATTGTTTGGTAGGTAGTTTCACAACATTTCTTCTATATGTCTTCTCTTCACTCAAAGTCATCACCTAATTCAGCCCTTTATCATCTTTCATCTGAACTATTTACGTAGCCTTCTTTTTTATAGATTTTAATTTTAATTTTAAAAAATTAATAATAAATTTCTGCATGAATTTTCTGAAGTTATATGATCCAAATTGTCTCCCTCCCTTCTTTCCTTCCCACTCCTGGAGCTGGCAAGCAATTCAATCTGGGTTATATATGTGTTATCATGCAAAATATGTTTCTGTATTATTCATTTTTATAAGTGAACAATCTTATAAAACCAAAACACTAAAACATATACCCAAATAAACAAGTGATAAATGATATGCTTCCATCTGCATTCCAACTCCAACAGTTTTTTCTCTGGAGGTGGATAGCATTCTTTGTCATAAGTTCCTCAGAACTGTTCTGGATCATTGTATTGCTGTTAGTAGCAAAGTCTATTATTTGATTTTTCCATAATAGTGCTTTTATTTATAATGTTTTCCTAGTTCTGCTTATTTCACTCTGCATCAGTTCATGGAGGTCTTTCCAGCTCTTTCTGAAATCATCCTGGTCTTCATTCTTTATAGCCCAATAGTATTCCATCACCATTGTATGCCACAATTTGTTTAGTCTTTACCCAATTAAGGGACATACCTTTAGTTTCCAATTCTTTACAACCATAAAGAGAACAGCTACAAATATTTTGGTAGGAAAAGGTCCTTTTCACATTTTTTAAATCTCTTTGGGATATAGAACTAGTAGTGGTATTACTTGATCAAAAAGTATGCATTTTTATAGCCCTTTAGGCATAATTCCAAATTGCCCTCCAGAATGTGTGGATTAATTCACAATTCCATCAACAGTACATTAGTGTCCCAATTTTGCCATATCTCCTCCAACATTTATCATTTTCCTTTACTGTCATATTGTCCAGTCTGATAGGTTTGAGTTGTTATAATTTGCATTTCTCTAATCTAATCAAAAGGAATTTAGAACATTTTTTCACGTGATTATTGATGGCTTCTATTTATTCATTTGAAACCTGCCAGTTTATATCCTCTGACCACTTATCAATTTAAGAATGGCCTGGATTCTTATAAATTTGACTTAGTTCTTTATATATTTGAGAAATGAGACCTTTATCAGAGAAATTTGTTACTTTTCTCCTAGTTTGTAACTTCCCTTCTAATCTTGGTTGCATTGGTTTTGTTTGTTCAAAACCTTTTAAATGTAATAAAATCAAAATTATTCATTTTATATTATTTATATCATTTTATAATGTTCTTTATCTCTTATTTAGTGATAAATTCTTCCCCTCTCCACAGATTTGACAAAGAAACTATTCTATGTTCCCCTAATTTACTTATAATATCACTCTTTATGTTTAAACCATATACACATTTTGACTTTAATTTGGTAAAGGGCATGAGATATTGATCTACACCTAATTTTTGTCATATTATTTTCCAATTTTCCTAGCAGTTTTTGTCAAAAAGTGAGTTCTTATCCCAAAAGCTAGGATCTTTGGGTTTATCAAACTACAGACTACAGAGGTGACTTACCCCTAATCTATTCCATTGATTCACATTTCTATTTCTTAACCAGTATCAGATTGTTTTAATGATTACTGCTTTATAGTACAATTTAAGATCTGGTATTATGAGGTCACCATGCTTCACTTTTTTTTTTCATTAGTTCCCTTGATATTCTTGAACTTTTGTTCTTCCAGATGAAATTTTTTATTATTTTTCTAGTTCTATAAAATAGTTTTTTTTTTTTGATAGTTTGACTGGTAGGGCACTGAATGTGTAAATTAATTATGGTAGGATTGTCATTTTTATTATATTAGATCAGCCTACCCATGAGCAATTCACCAATTGTTTAGATCTAATTTTATTTATGTGAAAAGTGTTTTGTTATTGTGTTCATATAATTCCTGCATTTGTCTTGGCAATAGATTCCCAAGTATTTTATATTGTCTAAAATCATTTTAAATGGAGTTTCTCTTTTAAGTAACCTTTTGATCAGTAACCCAACTGCAAATCTTTCCCTATTGTAATTAATCCTTCACAGCTGCCAAAGGGATTTTTCTAACATAGCTGTTGAATTATGTCACTTTCTTGCTTAATAAAATATCACCATCTCCCTGTTCCTTCAAGAATCCAGTAAGACATCCTTGGTCCTTCAAAACTCCTTATAACCTGGTACCTCTCTCCTTTTGCGCTCTTCTTATTCTTTACTACCTTCCATATAGTCTACAAACCATACATTTTATGAGACTGTTCAGCCATTTTTCTGTTGTATTTGACTCTTTGTGACTTCACTGGGGGTTTCCTTGGAAAAGATACTATAGTATTTGGTTTGCCATTTCCTTTTCCAACTCATTTTATAGATAAGATAACTGAGGCAAACAGGGATATGTGATTTGCCCAGGGTCACACAGCTAGTCTTCGAGATCAGATTTAAAGTCAGGAAGAGGAGTCTTCCTAACTCCAGGCTTAGCATTTGACAACCCTGACACCTACTTGCCCTTTAGTCATACCAGACTACTTGCTGATAACTTCTTGCACATAGCACTTAATTTTCTTTCTCTGGGGTCACAATGTCTAGAATATTCTTTCTCCTCACCTTTATATCTTTCTTAGGAATCATGGCTTTCTTCAAGACCTGGCTCAAAGTCCATCTTCTATAGAAGTCCTTTCCCAGTCCCCCAAGGTGCCAGAGCTTTCCAATTCCAAGATTAGCTTTCATCTATTTTGATTCTCCCTTATAGGTACCTACTTAGTCATATGCTAGAGCAGAAATTGTCTTTTGCCTTTCTTTATATTGTCAATGCTTAGCCCAGTGCCTAGCACACAGCAAACAATTAAAAACATTTATTGACTGACTAAATTAGAAAGTAAGCTCCTTGAGGCAAAAGTTCTCCAAAATAGGGACTGTTTTTGCATTTCTTTGTATCTGAAATGCTAAGCATAGTGCCATAGAGACATAAGCATAGAGACAGAGCAAAAGCTTAATAAATGCTTGTTGATTGATTGATTGATTCAGGAGCTGTTTAGACAGAAGCCACACCTGCCACTATTTGTTAATCAATGAGTATTGATTAATGTCTTGAAATATCTGTCAAGTTAATTAGCAGTTATTAAGCACATGCTAGATGCCAGGCATTGTACTCTGGGGATGCAAACATCCTTGTGGATGAGTACAGATAGTTTTCACAGAGGTGTCCAGCCCATCTGGAGTTGCCATGGTAACTTAACTAAGCCTTCCCCAAACAGAGAAGTGCAAAGACTAGGCAGATGGTTTATTTGTGAGGCAGCTTGGCATACTGGATGAAGTACTTGATTTGGAATTGGGTAGACTTGAGTTCAGATCCTACCTTAGACACTTAATAGCTTTGTGACCCTGGGAAAGCCATTTGAGCTCTTCTCCACTTCAGTTTCCTCAAGTCTAAAATAAAGATAATCTCCTCATCTACCTCACAAAGTCAGTGAAAGGATCAAGTGATATGTCATATTCAAAGCTCCATGAACATCTTAATGTTCTATATCATTAGCATTATCATTATTATCTAGATTTTTAAAGTTCCATTCAGAATGTTTTTCACATGGAGCAGGATTCCCAGCACTATATCATGAAATCCCTTCAGTTTACTCAGAACCTGCAACTCCTTTCCCTTTCCTACCACCTGATGAGGCTGTGAAGAAAAGGGAGAAGGGTAGACAAAGTGGGGGTGGCAGGGAGAAGGAGAATCAAGAAGAGAAGAACTCTGGGGGAGACAGTAGGTAACAGAATCTTTTGGAAAATGTGTGGATCCACACTCCAATCTCCCATGTTTCTAGAGTGTTTTCAAAGGGATTTCCATGCAGGATTTTGGTAGCTCTTTCCACCATTCTATCATAGGAGTTGGCAGGAAATGTCTATCCTCCCTTGAGTTTTCACAAGGGTAGACTGCTAAAGTAGCAGTTCTCTTTGCTTTACTCATCACTTATCCTTGTTTGTACAAAGAAGTTGTTGCTGTTAGGAGTGCCGCTTAGGGCTGAGATTCTTTTTGATATTTTTTCCCTTTCATTGAATTTCTATGTATACAGCTGGCCTATCTTAGCCAAAATGTAGTCTCATTCCCCTCCAGTTACTTTGGCTGTTTGCTGAACTTAACTAAGAGGAAGCAACTTGGCAAGTTAAGTGACTGTATTCAATCATTCTACCAAACCAAATATGTTTGGGTTTTCTTCTTCTTAGCTAAGGGCTAAGGCTTTCTGATGTTCTATTGGCTCTAATGCCCTTGCAAATCATACACAGTCATTACATCAGGATTTTAAAAAATCATTACTGCTAATCATTTATCTAGTACTTTATATTTGTAAAGTCCTAAAATATAATTTTTATTACTAAAATCCCTCCAACTTCTGAGTTCTCATGTTCACTATCAGTATCTGCCTAATCCCTTGCTATGATTAGTGGTCACCCTGGAACTCCTGCTGAAATAGTAATAATGTCCAGGTTAATCCGACAAGTATGTACTTTCAGAGAAAGCCTTCAAGACCTAGATAACAAATCATTTCCTGTTTGGATGTCAGCAGGCAGAGAACACCCTTATCACTAGCACAGACTCTTTTTTTCCTCTTATTTTATTTTTTCTTCAGTATTTCAATATATATTTTTGAATCCCAAATTCTCTCCTTTCCACTTCTTTTTTTAAAATTTTAAGATATTTTATTTTTCCAATTGCATGTAATAATTTTCAACATACATTTTCCTAAATTATAAGGTCTAAATTGTCTCCTTTCCTTCCTTCTCCCCCCCTCTGAGATGGTAAGCAATTTAATCTGGGTTATACACTTATTGTCATGCAAAACATATTCCATATTAGTCATTATTATAAGAGAATACTTATATAAAACCAAAACCTCAAAATAAAACCATAAATAAACTAATGTGAAAAATAGTATGCCTTGATCTGCATTCCAACTCCAACAGTTCTTTCTCTGGAGATGGATAACATTCTTTGTCATAAGTCCTTCAGAATTATATTGTTGAGAGTAACTAAGTCTTTCATAGTCGATCATCATACAATATTGCTGTTAGCTTACAATGTTCTACCAGTTTTGTTTATTTCACTTCTGCATCAGTTCATGTAGATCTTTCCAAGCTTTTTCTAAAATCATCCTGCTTATCGCTTCTTATAGCTTGGTAGCATTCCATCACCAACATGTACCATAATTTGTTCATCTGTTCCCCATTTCATGGACATCCCTTCAGTTTCCAATTCTTTGCCACCACAAAAGGAGCTGCTATAAATATTTTCATACAAGCAGGTCCTTTCCCTTTTTTTATGATCTCTTTGAGATACAGAGCCAGTAGCAGTATTATGGGAACAAAAGGTAAGCAAATTGATATAGATTATACAAAAAGCACCGATTCTTGAAAAAAAAGATTGTTAGTAGCCTTTGAAAGGGATAAAAAGACTGCAGTCTGAATATCTTCCAGGCAAAGGAACTCTCTGAGTGATGTTTTTAACAGTGGATTTTTTGCTGGGGAGTGTAATAATAATAATAATAATAACAGCTGATTTTACATAGGCTTTAAGATTTACAAAGTGCTTACATATATATTATGTCATTTCATCTTCATAACAGCTCTATTAGGTAGGTACTATAAGTAGTCACATTTTATAGGTGCAGAAATAGTCGTGCAGAGACATTGTGATTTGGACAGGGTCACAGAGCTAGTGTGTGAGGCTGAACTTGAACTCACTGTCCTGACTTCAGCTTTAATGCTTTAGCCACTAAACTATGCTGCCTCTATGCATATTTAAGTAGCATAATCACAGGAGGACTCATCCTCCTGAGTTTGAATCTAGCCTTAGACACTTTCTAGCTATGTGACCCTAAGCAAATAACTCCTCCTTATTTGCCCTAATTTCCTCATCTGAACCATGAGCCGGAGGAGAAAATGGCAAACCGCTCCAGTATATTTATTAAGAAAACCCAAATGGGATCACGAAGAGTTGAACCTACCTGAAAAATGACTGAACAACAAAAATAATAACAGAGCTACCCTTTAACAACTGTCTCAGATAACTCATTTTAAGAGAAAAGGAAGTAAAGGCTTTTCAAGGTGAAGTGTTAGAAAAGCATATGCTTTCCTGATTTTGTAGTCATTTTGGTTAAGGTTTTTGAGTGCTACTGAGAAATTAAGTATGGGCTAAATAACCAAACTGGCTAATCAGAGTTATTCAGAGAAAAGGAATTCACTAGCCACATTTGCACCTCTGGTCTTGTTACATTATGACATCAGAAAAAAACAACTCAAAAAACTTTTTAAGACTCTGACATTAGTCACAAAGGAGAGATCTGTAAATACTGCACTTGCAAATTCAAGCAGTTGATTATAGCCCATGGCTGTTCCACCAAGGGACTTATCCAATACTGGCTGCTTATGCAAGGGGAAGGCAATTGCTAACCCCATGTTCTGCTTACTTCCTCTGTTGAGGATAGGGATTTGACAGGAAGCTTCTAAGTTTAGGACCTCTGAATGACCCAATTGCAGTCCTTTAAAGGGCTGTGTCAATCCTTTTAAATGATGTTCATTTAACTTTCACTTGTTTGAATCCACAGACTTCATTTAAGGGCCTTCTATTTCACTTACATTTTGCCTTTGATGACAATGATATAGAAAAATACTCTTATTATTTGAGAGAGAGAGACAAAGAAACTAGCTACTAAAAAACTCCTAAAAAGGAAAAGAAAAATTTTGACAATAATGCAAATAACATTTAAAGATTTGAATGTGTCACAGAAAAAAATTATAAGTAGGCACTTATTAAGCCCTATTGTATTTGCAGAATAGACTAATTTTTTCAAGAAAACTAGGAAATGCAATGTTCTGGAAAACTTAATATATGTGGTTAACTAAGAGTCTTGCCATAGGTGTGATATATGCATTATCAGTCTTCAAAGAATTGTTATGCACTTAACACTAAAATTGTAAAAGCAAAAAAGAAAAGTGGTTTGTGTTTTTTGAGGCAGAATCTGGGCCAGGGATAAATTAGCTTGTTTTATCATCTACATTTGGTATTTCAAGAAGCATAGCAAATGCTAAGAATTCTAAGATGATCCTGAGGCTAATATTTCAAGGATACCTGTTTCCTGATTTTGTTACCTAATTTCTTAAAATTTTCCCAAACTTATAAATTTCTATTCCAAAGTCTACTTCTGGGCTTATTGCCATCTGGCTACCTTCTTTAATGCCAGAAAATGGAGACATGTAAAAAATGGCTAAAGGAAAATGAAGAGTTCCAAAATTTAAGTAAATAATAAGGAATCAAGAAATCTTCAGGAACAAAGAGTAAAGAACATAGTATGTTGGGAACCAGATGGTCAAGAATAAAAGATCTGTTAGAACTGAGAGTGTGGGGACAGCTGGGTGGCTCAGTGGATTGAAAGCCAGACCTAGACATAGGAGGCCCTGGATTCAAATATGACCTCAGATTCTTTAATCTTCACATTTTATATTAATTAGCTTCTATTGATGGCCTCAGATTACTTCTTAGCCCTGTGACCCCATTACCTAACTGTACTGCTCTTCTGCCCTGGAACCAATAAACAGTATTGATTCTAAGAGGGAAAAGAAGGGTTAAAAAAACAATTGAGAATATAAAAGATTTAAAATTTGTACCGAAGAGCAAAGGTTCAAATTATCTTGGTTGATTATAGGAAGCAGATTAAGGAACAGTTGGTGGTAGGTATAGAGAAGCAGATTCCATCTTAATAGAAGTATAAGCTAAGGGTCATCACTAATCTTTGGACTCACATAGGATCCAGTCTTTTGAAATCCTTCAATAATTACTCAATAATGATTAGTTTTTGCTCTCACCCAATATGTCTTCTGGGGACAACTGAAGTTTGTTTTTGTTTAGGTACATGCAACATCATGGCCATCAGCTTAGGCTAGCTGCATAGAACATATAATAAATTAAAAGTATAGAAAGAATATTCCTAATCATATAAATAGTCAATAAAACTTTCTCTTCCTAGTATCCTAACTTTACTCAAAGGTCTATATAGTTAGTTCTCAATTTAGGTAACTAATCTGGAATTTAGGCTTCTACTTTTGTGCCAGCTCAAGCTTGGAGTTTCCTCATAGTCATTTCCTCTACAGCCCTCACAACCCATTGTACTAATGCACCTCTAGTTTGCTCCTCTACAGAACTGCTCTTACTCTTTGTCTTTCTAATGACCTAGGGACTCTCATTTCTTCTTTGCAGTGATAATGTACATTCCTGCATCTCCTGACAGGCTCAGTGACTCCTTACAATGGTCCTAGAACTCCTCACTGCTCTACCCCTTCCTCTCCACCTGACATCTGCTCTCCTTTCTTAGGAAAGTTTTCTAGATCTTAGAATGAGATAGGCAAGATCAATATTCCTCTGGTCTAGTTAGCACATTTCCAAGTTCTTTTCATTGTCAGAAGATTTCTCTCAACTACTTTCAATGGTCTCCTGCCCCATGACTTCTAAATGTGTCAAGTGACTCTATCCTATTTATCTTTTTCCTGTGTCAGGGGGTAAACCATATGTCCCTGTACATTATCTGCTTCTCTGAGTCTTTTTGAGGCTAATGATAAACATTTTCATGCCTTCACGAATCCAATCATTTCCTATTGATTAGAGTCAGACAAAGCAAATTATCTTGAACCTACTTGAATCCTGGTAGGTAGGTGGAGAGGGTGTTGGTCTAAGACTCAGGAATCTAATCTTCCTGATTTCAAATCTGAGGTAAGGCACTTACTAGCTGTGTGACCCTGGGCAAGTCATTTACCCTGTTTGACTCATTTCTCTCAAAACTGTAAAATGAACTGGAGAAAGAAATGGCCAGCTACTGCAGTAACTCTGCCAAGAAAATCCCAAATGGGGGTGACAAAGAGTTAGACACAACCGAAGTGACTGAACCCACAGTTCAATCCTTAGTGAAGTTCTATAAACCCTAGAGGGGAAAGGAGAAAATCTGGTAGCAAGAGTTGCCAGCTCTTAGCAACCCTGATAAGATGGTAAAGACTTATATCCTTGTTCCACCAGAAAGGGAAGGTGTCAGTGGTGGGGCATGACCTCCAAGATTATTTCCAGCTCTGATCTATTAGTCTATTTTCCCTGATATTTCTTTCAAATTCTTTCCACCTTCTGGCACTCACAGGAGCCTACTTTTCTCCAGAAGACACTCTTTCTGGTAACTTCTCTAAGGCTGATTTGCTACTTCTTTCATTTACCTCCTGACACACAGGTGACATTCTTCTTGTTCTCCACAGACTTCCAAACCCCTGCCATTGTCACTTGGCAAACATCTTTTCCTTTCAAGTCTCCTATAGTCCATCCAGAATTTTGATGCCCCTATCTGTGGATGTCTGAGGCAGTTCCCCTCTTCTCCAGTAAGTTATGTATCTGGCTTTGTGACTCCTCTACCTGACTCCTGACCCCTTCAAACTTTCTGCTCTCCCAGTTTTTTTTTAACTCTCATGGCTTTGGTCTCTATTCTACCTTAACCATGCACTGCAGTGTCCCTTCCCCCTCAGCTCAACAGGATTTACCACTTGGGCAAGAATTCCTACTTATTATTCTAATGCCTTGTGCCAAGACCACACAGATCATAGGTAGCCAATTAATTATTCAAATAGAAATTCTTTTATTTCAAATCTAGTGTTCTTTCTATAAATGAATCTGTTATGTTCAGGTAAACAAAAAAATTGATGATGAGTGCCAACTGATAATTTCTATTTTTATATACTGGAACTTTGTTGTTTTGACTCCTCTTGGAAATAGGGACCACTGATTGGCAAATGAAAAACTTTCTTCTATCTAGAAAATTTTTATTTGAAAAGATTTCTTGTAAAATGTATCCTGTATGTTATATGGGTTGGATGAGCTGGAGTAGGAAGCAGTGTGTGTGTGTGTGTGTGTGTGTGTGTGTGTGTGTGTGTGTGTTAATAATTGCTTTAAAATCCCAAACTGTAATTTCATTAAAGAAGGTCCAATAAAAAATTTCCTTTCAGTACAGCTGGGTACCTGACCTGTCATTTATAATCTTAAAAGAGATTTCTGAGACCCTAAAGGTTAAGAAACTAGCCCTAGCTGAGTGTCACATAGCCAGTATATGTTACATATAGGATTTGGACCCAGGTCTTGATGCTAAGTCTGGCTTTCTCTCCCCATTGTGCTATGCTGCCTACTGGGTAATATCCTGTAGAAATAAAAGAGAGAGTAGCATAATCGGACTGTCTCTGAGACACATTTAAGGTTGGATTAGCTCTTTATGCAGAGATACAATATGTGCCTCATGGGTTTGGATTAATTTGATTTACACTTGCCCTCAAAACTACCTGGTTTATTGTCCCCAAGTATTAACGATCTCTCTAACTCTGCTAAATTACACCTGGCCCTGAGCACTATTTGTAAGCACTGACAAGGTTTATGGACATCCCTTGTAAACACTCATTCTTAGGTGGGAAAGGAGATTTAATATAGTTCCCCTGGTTGGAGATTTGTGATCTCAAGTCTTGTCACGGGCATCTAGATTCAATGCTTTAAGTAAAAATGTTGCTCTGTACTCCTACACACAGGGAATGTATAGACCCCGTAGACCTTGGCTGGGAGACATGGTTTTCGTTAAAGATTCATTAAACCACTAGGAGTAGATAAACATTTCTGGAAATAAAAATAAGGCCTATTACTAGGTCTTGGATTTGAACCAAGTCTTAGGTTTCTTCTAATCCAAAGAAGCCTGAAAAGACCAGGGAGTGAATCCCTTTTCTTCTGAAATGGGCTTCCAGATATTGTTGCTTATGAGTTCTATATTTGTTTTTTAAAGCTTATTTGTTGTTTTTGAAACAGATAGATTTTATTTTTTGTTACAATAGATAATATTTTCCATATATATGTATATATATATATACATATATATGCCCCTATCCACTGATCCCCATGAAGATGAAAAAGGGTTAAATAAAATCAGTTGACATAGTGAATGTGTAATAGTAATATAAACAACATTCCAAACTTATAGACTCCCACCTCTATACCAATGGGTGGAAAATGTGTTTCTTCATCTGTTCTCTAGGACTAATATCAGTTATTATAATGTTCATCTTCCTTTTGGTGTTTTTGTTTTATTTTTCATTGTTATACCCACTCCTTGTTCTGCTTGCAGGAGAAATGAGTCTTCTGCTTCTCATAATTCTTCATTTCATCATTTCTTACAGTATGTAGTACTGATTAGAAAAGCTGTTCTTAAAAGTTTAGAACCAAATGAAAGTGCCATTTTGCCTTGATCTACCAAAGATTCTTTTGAGAGGAGGTAATATTTGTGTCCTTTGTAAAGACTTTAAATCTCTTCGTGTTGAAGTGTAGGTATGTATGTGTGTACAAATATGTTTATATATGCATATGTATGTGATATAGGGGAGGGAACACTGGCCTAAAAGTCTGGAGGCCCAAGTTCTAATCTTGACTCCCACCAACAAGTAGATCATTTAATGTAGATCACTGGTACAGTGGCTAGAGAGCACTGGGCCTGGGCACAGGAGAATCTAAGTTAAAATCCAGCCTCGGATACTAACTGACTGTGTGCTCTTGGCACATTACTTGACTTGTTTGCCTTTGTCTTATCTGGAAAATGGATATAATGACAGCACTTAACCTCTGAGGGTTGTTATGAAGATAAAATGAGATAATATTGAATGTACAGCATTTTGCAAATCATAAAGCACTTTGTAAATGTTAATTATCACCATCATCATCATCAGTTCTAATTATTATCAGGCAAGTTGTTTATGTCTGCAGGGCCTCGGTTTCTTCCTCTATAAAATGAAAAAAAAATTGATTTAGATTCTCTCTTAGGGTTTTTATTTTCAGCAAAAAATTCTATGAAATTCTAATTCTACAGCAGGTACCAACAGACTTTTGAATCAGCCTTGATTAATTCCTCAGTTTGTGTCCTCTCTGCTCCACCAGGCTATCAGCATTTCCATTTCCATTGTCTGTCCTGCCATATAGATAATGGGGCTTTATACTCAATGGGCACTCAGTAAGACTGGACTATGTAGCCATCAGTCTTTAGCTATTACATTTTCAGTTCCAATGCCATGTACACAACTGGAGCTTAAAGAATGCTAGTTATATACTCAATATATACTCAGTTAATATATAATATTAATATTAATATAAAATTATTCCATAATATATGAAAAATGTATAATATGCTAATGTGATCTATAATAATTATATAATAATATACTCAATTCATTAACCTAAGAATATAAAGGCAATGAGGGACAGCTAGGTGGCATAGTGAATAGAGTGCTAGGCCTGGACTCAGGAAGACTCATCTTTCTGAGTTAAAATCTGACCTTAGATACTTCCTGGCTGTGTGACTGGACAAATCACTTAACTTTGTTTGCCTCTGTTTTCTCCTCTGTAAAATGAGCTGGAGAAGGAAACAGCAACCCATTCCAGTCTCTGTCAACAAAAGGCCAAATGAGATTATGGAGAGTTGGGTGTAACTGAAGTGACTAAATAACAACATGAAACCAATGAAGAGTATATTAGAACAGAGTTATATCTGTGATTCATCTCTGATTTTAGAGACTCAATGGCAAAGATAGCAGAATTCTTTCAGTGTCTAATGGGACTTGTTATACATAGTGGCCATTTAAAGTTTGTTGAATACATGAATTCACATAAGCATCCATATAAGAAGGAAATAAAGGAAGGAAGGAAGGAAGGAAGGAAGGAAGGAAGGAAGGAAGGAAAGAAAGGAGGGAAAGACGGAAGGAAAGATAAAAGGAAAGATCTTAATCCTGCAAGTATGTGGATTATAGTATGGCCTGCCAACTCTTACTGACTGCTTCTCACAGCAAATGAGAAGTGCTTCAAGACAGTCTCCTGGTGTTCCAAATACATCACCAGAAACTGAATTTCTGCAGACCCAGAAAAGAGCTAGCATCTGGATAATTCTTGTAAATGACATTACAGTAAGGGGAGCTGACACAGGCAAGAAAAAAAAGTAAAGCTAATTTGGAAAATCCTGCTGTAAATTCAAGACAGCAGGGTAGGGGACAAATGCACATGGATATGAGTTAGCTTTGAATTAAATTACTTTTGACACTTTGACACAAGCTGTTAATGTTATTCAAAGAAAGATGTTAGTAAACAATTCACAGTGGTGGATAGAATAATAATGTGTTGCTTTAAGGTACATTTTAAATTTGGGGATATGTTTGTGTGTGCAAACAGATACATGCATTTTTTATTATATCCTTTGAAGAGCTTAGAGTATTGTTTCTACTTGTGTGTTTATAGGCTCTTCTCATCACTGAGCCATAAATGACTGACTGACCATAGAGTGAAATGATTTGTCTCTGAAATTTTTTTGAACTGAGAAGTGAACATTAGATCTGTAACAGGGTGAGGTAAACAGTGCTTCTCTCCTGGCAAACACTATTTAGAGGGTACTAAAAGCACTTGGACACCTTCAGGAGTATAGAAACAAATGACTTAAGTTCATAGTTGACAAGTATTCTTAGTCAAAATAGGAAGCTAGTTTCCTCTAGTGACTGTATCCTATATGATCTTCATCTGACTTAGTTCCACTCTATTTTCTCCTTTCATGATCCCAGGATTTCTTCCATCCTTCCTATCCCTTGACCAATCATGAAGAAGAAGAAAAGAAGAAGAAGAAGAAGAAGAAAAGAAGAAGAAGAAGAAGAAGAAGAAGAAGAAGAAGAAGAAGAAGAAGAAGAAGAAGAAGAAGAAGAGGAAGAGGAAGAGGAAGAGGAAGAGGAGGAAGAAGAAGAAGGAGAAGGAGAAGGAGAAGGAGAAGGAGAAGGAGAAGGAGAAGGAGAAGGAGAAGGAGAAGGAGAAGGAGAAGGAAAGGAAGGAAGGAAGGAAGGAAGGAAGGAAGGAAGGAAGGAAGAAGAGCCACAGATGTGTTGAGGATAACTATTAGCCTAAGAGGTCAAAATTTAAAAGATTGAAAACAAGAAGCCTGGTTTAGAGCTGAAGAGGAAGCTGATTGGTGAGCTCCATAGAAGGATGTCATATAAACAACTCTCTCAAATCTTTACAAAAATTTTAAATTGGGGGAAGGGTGTTGCAACTACAGAGATTTTCTTATTTCTCATGATGGGCAGGCCAAAGAGGAGCAATAGGAGAGAGTCTCCTGATCCCTATGCAACGTGATTAAGGCTTGAAGAAAGAAGGCAACATCTGTTTGCCTCCAAGCATTACTCTTTCAACTGAGAAACAGATTCTCTTGAAATCTATAAGGTAAGTTTGGGGATTTCTCCAAGGTAAAATCACTAAAGATAGGTCAAAGGAATTAGGGATAGTTAGCCTACAGAAGAAGATTATGGGAGGGAGATTGTATTACTATCTTATATTTGAAAGTCTTGCCACAAGGAAGAAGAATTAGACTTCTGTTTGATCCCAAAGGGCATAACTAGGAACAATGAAAGTTGTAAATTAAGGAAATTTGGGCTTCATGTCAGGAAACAGGTAAACAAACAAATAAGTAAATAATTATTTCTTACAATTAATTGTTACCTACAATTCAATATTACAAAAATATTACCCTTTACAATTAGAGCTGTGGATCAAACAATCAAAAAGTAGAATAAGGGCACCTAGGTGATGCAGTGGAGTGGATAGAATACCAATTCTGGAGTCAGAAAGACTCAAATTTCTAAGTACAAATCTGGCCTCAAACACTTACTAGCTGTATGACCCTGGGCAAGTCACTTAACCCTGTTTTTCTCAGTTGCATATGTGTGAGATGAGCTGGGGAATGAAATGGCAAAGTATCTTTGCCAAGGAAACTCCAAATAGGGTCACCAAGAATTGTACTGAAAAAAAGAAAAAGACTAAATAACAACATACTGGAATGAATGGGCTGCCTCAAGAAGTATTCTAGTACCATATGACTACTCCTGGGGATGTTAAAATGAGGATCTCTCCTGGGTACAAGTTAAACTAGAAAGGCCACTTAGGTCCTACAAGTAAAAATTCTATAATTCTATGATTTTATCACTGACAGGCGTCATGATGGGGTCCAGGACCCCAGAGCACTTAAGTTCAAAGTACTTGCTAACAACTGAGAACATGCAGGCACCATTATTTCAGTGCTCCTAGAATCTTAAAATTTAAAGACATCAGAAAGTCTAGAGTTATCTTACCACAGTCTATCCATTCTCAGATCTATAAAAAGCCTCCCTTTTATTTCCCATCCTTCAGATCTTCTTGCTGGCTCTGGCTCTTGCTAGGACCTTACCTGTAACTTTGACTCATGCAGGCGATGTTAGTCACAGATGAGCAGAATCAGGTGCACTTAAGTCTTGCAGCCCGTGAGAGTCTCATTATACTGCCTGATGGCAAGAGGAAGGAAGGCTCTCCCAGGTGTCTGAGTGCAACTCCATCAGGGCAAAAATGAAAATGATGTCATGTACCATTACTCACTTAATATCCTGCACTAGGTCCCCTTGTTGGCCTGCTGCAATGATGGGAGATAGAATGTGTTTAACACCAAAGGGAAGCATGAAGCATGTCCACACACCACCTGTGGCAGACACTTGGGATTTAGTGAGTCATTAGATATGGGAAGATTATTTGGTATGGGAAAAAAGGGAAAATCACAATGAAATGCCAGGTTCTCAATGATGACTTGGTTGTACTCAAATTCCTTTCTTTTATTTTTCTATAGGTTTGTAGATTTAGAGCAAAATAGCCTAAAGATCATCTAGTTCATTCCTCTAATATAAATGAGGACATTGAAACCCACAAAAGGGAAATGACATGCTTAAAGCTTCCCAGATTCAATATTAAATAAGCATTTATTAAACACCTACACTGTAACAAGCATTGTATTTAAGAGGATAATAATACAAATTAAAAGATAGTCCTAGCCCTCAAGGAGCTCATAGTCTAATGAGGGAAGAAGACACCTAACCAAGGGCATGGTAAAGAAGTCAAAAAGTCCAAACTGAGTGCCACTAGGTGGGAAATGAAGAGGTGCCTGGGAAGAGGTCTATCCTATCCCTTTAAATGGAGGAGTCTTCATCCTCTAATCAGAGGGGCAGTAGTTACTAATGAGGTGTAAGTAACAAGACTGATTGGATTTTGCAAGATGATGAATTAAAGACCCTGGGATCTTCCTACTCCAAATCCAGTGTTCTTTCCATTGTGCTATGTAGTTGTATGTTCTTTCCATTGTGCTCCAGTTCCAATAAGCATTCTCTAAGGCCAATTCCTGTGTAGACCTAGGCTTTTCCCTCAGCATCTCAGAGCCACAGCTCTATCTGTAATAATATTTGCAATAACTAACTGACATTCATATAGAAGATGGGAATACTAAATACTTATACCTCCTACCTCATGAGGTTGATATTTTCTTGTCAAATGTGTGGCTCTAATTCAACACTCTTAGTTCAGAAGGTTTGACTTGGGGATGAAATAAGACATTTGCAAGTTATCAAACATTTAACAAAAGGAATTTTTCTTTTCCCTAATCCAATATGGATATGCAAAAAGGTTACAGTGGTACTTAGCTCCTCTGAATGTACTCCCTCACCTCACTTTCATATAGAAATGTGTCTGATCCTCAAGTGAGGGCTTTTGAAATTCGCCAAGACTGGGTGGTCTAGAATCCATGTGGCTAGGACATGTTATGTCCTTGGATTATCAGGAATATATGCCAGGAAAGCTGGGGCCAATCAAGTCCAAAAGGGTGGCTTTCTCCTTAAAAAAAATGAGGTGTCAGGGGCAGCTGGGTGGCTCAGTGGATTGAGAGCCAGGCCTGGAGATGGGAGGTCCTAGGTTCAAATCTGGTCTCAGACACTTCCTAGCTGTGTGACCCTGGGCAAGTCACTTGACCCCCATTGCCTAGCCCTTAACACTCTTCTGCCTTGGAGCCACAGTATTGACTCCAAGATGGAATGTAAGGGTTTAAAAAATTAAAAAAAATGAGGTGTCCCCATGTTGTGAGTGAGAAGAAGGAAGCTGTTTGACACAGGACCTATAGATTAAAGAATCTACCCAGTAGGCCCCAGGCCTTTCTTTAGGCTTTTAAAGTGTGATGGATACTAAGACACTCAGTCAACAGGCATTTTGTATGTACCACAAAGTTCCATAGAGTGCCAGACACTCTGCTGGGAATTATCTATTATCCTTTCTTCTTCTACATTATTGGTCATGTAAGTTGTTAATTTTCATTGATTTGTGTGAGAAAATATGGACAATGATCCCCTTTTAACTTTTTTTATTAACATTTCATGTAACTCTTTTCACTACACCAGTAGTAGAGTGTCATTTCCCTTTAACTGAATTGTGTATGTCTGAATGCTAATACATTCTTATTAAGGCTATTAGCTCCAACTTGACTCATTAAAGCAAAATTATTGAAGCCAAATGTTCCTCCTAAATTCCTTCTCTTACGTATATATTTTCTTTATTTTGATTGACTTAAGTTAAAGATAACAGAATTTGTGCTGTTATCATCTTTTCCCCCAAACTACATGAATACTTTGTTGATTTAGAATAGCCCCAATAGTACATCATATTAGAACAGCATACTGAAGAGGCAACATCATACTGTGGACAGGGACCCAGATTTGCAGTCAGAGGACCTGGTTTTAAAATCCACCTCTGTCATTTATTACCCTTTTGACTTTGGGCACTTTCTTTCTGAATCTCAGTTTCTTTCTCTGTACAAAGAGAGGGTTTGGACTAGCTGACCTTTGAGGTCTCTTCAAATCCTCAATTTCTTATCTTCTGATTTCTGACTCTCTATTTTTCCCTCCTCAAAAGCAGGCAGCTTTTCTGAGGATGAACCAAGGCAATATTTTGCTTGCTCTCTGTGGGCCTGAAACAGGACATGGCTGGGGCAAATTTATGTTCAATCATCCCTCTCCTCCCAACCCTCTACCTATCAGGAACTGAAGGAGTAGAAGTTGTTTAGGACCTAGAGACCCTTGGTGGTACTGAGGTATGGTAGGGTGGAACACAGTACATGAAACTAAACACAGGCAGGGAATAGACCTGTAACATTATCAGGGAATTGAGATGTAACACTAAGGACCTTGGAGAGGTCCTTCTCTGTGCCCTTCAGAGCTGTGCGACCTTGTACTCTGTGTTAAATCTTTTATAAAACCAAGAAATTAGATGTTTCACTGCAGAGGTGACCTGTAATGAGGCCGACACCTGCTTTCCAACAAGAGTATTAGAATTCCCTCTGCATTGAGTGCTAATATTGATTCTGGGAACGCCTTTTAATATCTGCCTTTTTCTATCACAATCCTAGATCATTTCTCAGACACCTCTAGCGCAATAAGACCTTCCTTATTTATCCATTTGTTAAATATTGACAAAATATCTACTCCAAGGCACGTTGTAAAGAATTGGATGGGAATGATACAGCCTTTGTGAAATGTTCCAAAGAGACATTTTCCTCTCATTTACAGTTAACCAAGAGACAGGAAGAAAGAGACTATAATTTAAAGCTTTTCTGCCACCTGAATAGGGTATTTTTTATGAGAAAGATGAGTCATAGAACTGAAAGCAAGTTGTCCCTGTTCATTGACCAAGGAAGACTGAGTGAGAATTAAAGCCCCAAACTGCGGACAGCAAAGCATTAGTATGCACTACTCTACATATTTCTGTTATTGTGTCTCCAAGAAAGTCCTCCTACCATAGCTTGGTGTTTTTCTTTAGCTCTGTGATTAATATAACCCCTCTTTCCCAATCCCCTCATTTTCCCCCACAGACAGAAATATCTCATTCACAATTACTGCAAATACTTTATGCTATAAATCAGGGGTGAAAAGACATTTTCCTATCAAGGACTACTGACCTATTTGGGGAGAAAGAAATCAATCTTACTCCACCCACAAGTATGAACAGACTTAAAACCTGAAATGATTTAAATGACTATTGACTTGCTGTGGGCTCAAAAACATCCCCTGCCTCCCCTACCTAACAATTAATTTTCTTTTCTCTTTTTGAGAGGTTTTAACTCACTTTTAAAATTGGAAAGCAAGATATTAAAGTTTAGTCAATAGATATTTTTTTTTAAATGCTCTTTCATATTCTGGCCCATCAAAGGAGGGAGAAACAGCTAAGAGAAAGAGAATGTTTAGGAGAAAGGAAGAAAGAGAGGTATCCAAGATAAAGAATGGGAGAGTGAAGAAAGAAGAGACACTGAGGGCAAAGCAGGAGGTAAGGAGAGAGATAGGAAGGGTAAATAAGAGAAAGAAAGCCTTGAAATAGAAAAGCTTAGGTTTATTTTATACACCTGGTCCAACTTCATTCATCCCCTTGTTTTCTTCTTTTTATCCAGAGCTCTCAAATATACCTAGAATTGCAAAGTATAGTCTTAGAAAAACTGTCCAGAAATATAGGCTGAGTTGTATCTGAATGATATTATAATGATGGAATCATCTATATTGGAATCTGACCACCTTGTGTGACAGAATACCATATGTAGCCAGAGCACACAGCATGCCCAGGGGAGGATAACACATTGCTCTTCAGCTGCCTTCCCTGTGGGCTAGCATATCAGAGAAAAAAAAAAAACACTGAGATATAGCCAGGAAATGTAATAGTGGAAACCAATCAATGTGGCAAGACTCTTTGCAAGCTTTGGACATCTGTGAAATGACTAAATCAGTCCAAAACTGCCCAACCTAATGGCCCATCAGCATTGCCACCTTTCTTCATCTTTAAATATTCTATGTTGCCTCTCCATGGCAATGATGAAAGTACAATGGCAATAGGAAGTTTTCCTATTGCTAGTTCTTTAATTTCTGGCTCCACTTTCCTAGACACGATACAAACACATCGTTTCTGCTCTTTTTAATCTCCTTTTCATCCCTAAAAAACTCTTGATGTAATGTCAATTGACCTCACAGATTGACTTTTTAATCAATAATACTTTTATTATTGTTTTTTATTTTTGTTATATTCCTTTCCAAAAATATGCCCTTGACTGTTGAGCAATACCTTGTAAGAAAGACTTTAAAAGAATAATAAAAAAGAGAAAAGCAGTTTATCAAAGCCAAAAAAATACATCAACCATGTCTTATGGTTTATACAATATTCTATACCCATATAGCTCCTTACCACTGCAATAAGAGATGCCTTTTTTCATTGTTTTTCAAGAACAAGTTTTAGTCATATATATATATATATATATATATATATATATATATATATATATATATATATATATATATATATAATGTTTGCATGATTATCTCAATAGATGCAGAAAAAGCCCTCCACAAAATACAATACCCATTCCTATTAAAAACCTAGAGAACAGGTGCTTCCGGGTAATCATGGCTGCAATCTAGACGCGGCACGCTTCCTCTCCCCAGCACCGAACGAAATAGACTACATCAAAGGAGCATAAAATCACCTTTGGAGGAACAGAAGGACTCCCCAGTACCCCACAGAGGCAAAGGTACGTGGGGCTTGAACATTTCCACACTAAAACAAGAAGGAAAAGCTTGCACAGAAAAGTGAACTGAGCTGCCCTTCCCCCACCCCACCTCCCCCACTAAACCAGAGTGAGCTACCTGAGCGCTCACCGGGACAGCGAGTGAGTGGGGAGCGCTGAACAACGTGCGCTGATTATCTGGGCGGAGCTGAATACCTGGGCTCGGGGGCTGGGAAGAACTAGTCTGAAGCAACCTAAATTCACAGAAAAACCGCTCTTATAACCCAGACCCCAGACCAAAAAGGAAAGGGAAATAAAACCACCAAAGGGATGGCTCACATGGCCCAAAATCAAGCCTCCAGGAAGAAAGGGAAAAAAGTGACTATTGAAAACTTTTATGGTGGAAGTACCCAAGGAAAAGAGGAGAATGAGGAGGAAATCCAAAAAAATTCAGAACACGCCTCCCAAAATGGAAACTATCAACAAGCTCTGGAAGATCTCAAACTGGAACTTATCCAAAAGATGGAAACCTTCTGGAAAGAAAAATGGGAGAAAGAGATCAGCTGTCTGACAGATAAGACTGCTCAATTGGAAAAAGAACTCGAAGCATCCAATAGAAGGGCAGACAAGGCTGAAAAGCAAATCCAGTCCCTAATGACCAGAATTAAGGACCTCGAGGAAAGTGAGATGATAAAACAGCAAGAATCAATAAAGCAAACCCAAATAATTAATGAATTGGAAGAAAACAGAAAATATCTCACTGAGAAGGTCACGGACCTGGAGAACAGAGGAAGACGAGAAAATCTCCGTATCATCGGTCTCCCAGAAAAACCAGAGGTAAACAACAAATTGGATTTTATTCTAGAGGAGATTATAAAAGAAAATTGCCCCCACGTTCTGGAGCAAGGGGGCAAAATAGAAATAGAAAGGATTCATAGAACACCTTCTATACTAAATCCCCAAAAGACAACGCCTAGGAATGTAATTGCCAAATTCAAGAGCTTCCAAGTAAAGGAGAAAATCCTACAAGAAGCCAAGAAGAAGAGCTTCAGATATAAGGGGGCTCCCATAAGGATCACACACGACTTAGCGGCTAATACACTAAGAGACCGCAAAGCATGGAACACGATATTTAGAAAGGCAAGAGAGCTGGGTCTCCAACCAAGAATCAACTACCCAGCAAAACTGACTATATACTTCCAGGGGAAAGTATGGGCATTCAACAAAATAGAAGATTTCCAAGCATTTGCTAAGAAAAGACCAGAGCTCTGTGGAAAGTTCGATATCCAAGCACAGAAAGCAAGAGAAACATGAAAAGGTAAATATGAAAGAAAGGGAAAAGGAGATAAATCTTATCTTTCTCTTTAAATCAAACTCCCTTCTATAAGGACTACATTTACATCTAATTATATATATTAATATGTGGGGAAAAGGTTTTGTGGAACTCTTATAAATTGTATCATCATAAGAGTAGTTAGAAGAAACATGCATAGGGAAAGATTGGGGAATTAAGAAGATTTGGGGAAAGTTGGGGCAAAAAAAGGAAAAGGGAGGGGGGAACCGTGATAATACTAAGATTAACTTCAAGAAATAGGGGGGGAATCAATAGAATAAACTTTCCCATATAAAGATACACATGGGAAGGGGAGGGGAAGGACTCTCATATGAGAAGGAGAGGAAGAGAGCGTGAAGTGGAATTACTTAAACCTTACTCTCAGTGAAATCAAATCTGAGAGGGAAGAACATCTAGATCCAGTGGGATCCTAAATTCTATCTTATCCATTAGGGCAAGAAAGAAAGGAAAATCAAGGAGGGGGGGGGAGGGAGTACAAAAAGGGAGAAAAGGAGAGGGGGGAGGGGAAGGGAGCATAAAAAGGGAGGGGCTAGAAAGGGAAGAATCTCAAGGGAGGGGACTAGGGGGACTGACCTAAAGTAAATCACTGGTTCAAAAGGAGAAAGCTAAAGAAGAAAGGTCAGAACTAGGGGAAGACATCAAAATGCCAGCGAATCCACAAATAACAATCATAACTTTGAACGTGAATGGGATGAACTCACCCATAAAACGCAGACAAATAGCAGATTGGATTAGAACACAAAACCCTACCATATGTTGTCTTCAAGAAACACATATGAGACGGGTTGACACTCACAAGGTTAGAATTAAAGGTTGGAGTAAGACCTTTTGGGCCTCAACCGATAGAAAGAAGGCAGGAGTTGCAATCATGATATCTGACAAAGCCAAAGTACAAATAGACCTGATCAAAAGGGACAGGGAAGGTAAATATATTCTGCTAAAGGGAAATATAGACAATGAGGAAATATCACTAATCAACATGTATGCACCAAATGGTATAGCATCCAAATTTTTAATAGAGAAACTAGGAGAATTGAAGGAGGAATTAGACAGTAAAACCATATTAGTGGGAGACTTGAACCAACCACTATCAAATTTAGATAAATCAAATCAAAAAATAAATAAGAATGAGGTAAAAGAGGTGAATGAAATCTTAGAAAAATTAGAATTAATAGACATATGGAGAAAAATAAATAGGGACAAAAAAGAATACACCTTCTTTTCAGCACCACATGGCACATTCACAAAAATAGATCATACACTAGGTCATAGAAACATGGCACTTAAATGCAGAAAAGCAGAAATATTAACTGCAGCCTTTTCAGATCACAAGGCAATTAAAATATTGATCGGCAAGGGTACATGGAGACCCAAATCAAAAATTAATTGGAAATTAAATAACATGATACTCCAAAATCGGATAGTTAGAGAAGAAATCATAGAAACAATTAACAATTTCGTTGAAGAAAATGACAACGGCGAAACATCCTTTCAAACCTTATGGGATGCAGCCAAGGCAGTACTTAGAGGAAAATTCATATCCCTGAGTGCATATATTAACAAATTAGGGAGGACAGAGACCAAGGAATTGGAAATGCAAATAAAAAAACTTGAGAATGAACAAATTAAAAACCCCCAGAAGAAAACCATACTAGAGATCCTAAAAATTAAGGGAGAAATTAATAAAATAGAAAGTGACAGAACTATTGAGCTAATAAACAAGACTAGAAGCTGGTACTTTGAAAAAACAGACAAAATAGACAAAGTACTGGTTAATTTAATTAAAAAAAGGAAAGAAGAAAGGCAAATTAATAGCATCAAGGATGAAAAGGGGGATCTCACCTCAAATGAAGAGGAAATTAAGGCAATCATTAAAAACTACTTTGCCCAACTATATGGCAATAAATATACCAACCTAGGTGATATGGATGAATATTTACAAAAATATAAATTGCCTAGACTAACAGAAGAAGAAATAGTTTTCTTAAATAATCCCATATCAGAAATTGAAATCCATCAAGCCATCAAAGAACTGCCTAAGAAAAAATCCCCAGGGCCTGATGGATTCACCAGTGAATTCTATCAAACATTCAGAGAACAGTTAACCCCAATATTACACAAACTATTTGACATAATAAGCAAAGAGGGAGTCCTACCAAACTCCTTTTATGACACAAGCATGGTACTAATTCCAAAGCCAGGCAGGCCAAAAACAGAGAAAGAAAACTATAGGCCAATCTCCCTAATGAATATAGATGCAAAAATCTTAAATAGGATACTAGCAAAAAGACTCCAGCAAGTGATTAGAAGGGTCATCCACCATGATCAAGTAGGATTCATACCAGGGATGCAGGGCTGGTTCAACATTAGGAAAACTATCCACATAATTGACCACATCAACAAGCAAACCAACAAGAATCACATGATTATCTCAATAGATGCAGAAAAAGCCTTTGATAAAATACAACACCCATTCCTACTAAAAACACTAGAAAGCATAGGAATAGAAGGGTCATTCCTAAAAATAATAAACAGTATATATCTAAAACCATCAGCTAATATCATCTGCAATGGGGATAAACTAAACCCATTCCCATTAAGATCAGGAGTGAAACAAGGATGCCCATTATCACCTCTATTATTTGACATTGTATTAGAAACACTAGCAGTAGCAATTAGAGAAGAAAAAGAAAATGAAGGCATCAAAATAGGCAAGGAGGAGACTAAGCTATTGCTCTTTGCAGATGACATGATGGTCTACTTAAAGAATCCTAGAGACTCAACCAAAAAGCTAATTGAAATAATCAACAACTTTAGCAAAGTTGCAGGATACAAAATAAACCCACATAAGTCATCAGCATTTCTATATAATTCCAACACAGCTCAGCAGCAAGAACTAGAAAGAGAAATCCCATTCAAAATTACCCAAGACAAAATAAAATACTTAGGAATCTATCTCCCGAGACAAACACAGGATCTATATGAACACAACTACAAAACACTTTCCACCCAACTAAAACTAGACTTGAACAATTGGAAGAACATTAACTGCTCATGGGTAGGACGAGCCAATATAATAAAAATGACCATCCTACCCAAACTCATCTATCTATTTAGTGCCATACCCATGGAACTTCCAAAAATTTTTTTTACTGATTTAGAAAAAAACATAACAAAGTTCATTTGGAAGAACAAAAGATCAAGGATATCCAGGGAATTAATGAAAAAAAACACAAAGGAAGGGGGTCTTGCAGTCCCAGATCTCAGACTATATTATAAAGCAGCGGTCATCAAAACAATTTGGTACTGGCTAAGAGACAGAAAGGAGGATCAGTGGAATAGACTGGGGGCAAGCAACCTCAGCAAGACAGTATATGACAAACCCAAAGATCCCAGCTTTTGGGACAAAAATCCACTATTTCATAAAAACTGTTGGGAAAATTGGAGGACAGTGTGGGAAAGATTAGGCTTAGATCAACACCTCACACCCTACACCAAGATAAATTCAAAATGGATGAATGACTTGAACATAAAGAAGGAAACTATAAGAAAATTAGGCGAACACAGAATAGTATACATGTCAGACCTTTGGGAAGGGAAATACTTCAAAACCAAGTAAGAATTAGAAAGAGTTACAAAATGCAAAATAAATAATATGGATTACATCAAATTAAAAAGTTTTTGTACAAACAAAACCAATGTAACCAAAATCAGAAGGGTAGCAACAAATTGGGAAACAATCTTCATAAAAACCTCTGACAAGGGTTTAATTACTAAAATTTATAAAGAACTAAATCAATTGTACAAAAAATCAAGCCATTCTCCAATTGACAAATGGGCAAGGGACATGAACAGGCAATTCTCAGCCAAAGAAATCAAAACTATTAATAAGCACATGAAAAAGTGCTCTACATCTCTTATAATCAGAGAGATGCAAATCAAAACAGCTCTGAGGTATCATCTCACACCTAGCAGATTGGCTAACATGACAGCTATGCAAAGTAATGAATGCTGGAGGGGATGTGGCAAAGTGGGGACATTGATTCATTGCTGGTGGAGTTGTGAATTGATCCAACCATTCTGGAGGGCAATTTGGAACTATGTCCAAAGGGCGATAAAAGACTGTCTGCCCTTTGATCCAGCCATAGCACTGCTGGGCTTGTACCCCAAAGAGATAATGGACAAAAAGACTTGTACAAAAATATTCATAGCTGCGCTCTTTGTGGTGGCCAAAAATTGGAAAATGAGGGGATGCCCTTCAATTGGGGAATGGCTGAACAAATTGTGGTATATGTTGGTGATGGAATACTATTGTGCTAAAAGGAATAATAAAGTGGAGAAGTTCCATGGAGACTGGAACAACCTCCAGGAAGTAATGCAGAGCGAGAGGAGCAGAACCAGGAAAACACTGTACACAGAGACTGATACATTGTGGTACAATCGAAGGTGATGGACTTCTCCATTAGTATCAATGCAATCCCTGAACAATCTGCAGGGATCTAAAAAAAAAATACTACCCACAAGCAGAGGATAAACTGTGGGAGTAAAAACACCGCTGAAAAGCAACTGCTTGACTACAGGGTTGGAGGAGATAAGACTGAGGAGAGACTCTAAATGAACACTATAATGCAAACTCCAACAACAGGGAAATGGGTTCGAGTCAAGAACACATGTGACAACCAGTGGAATCATGCGTCGGCTATGGGAGAGGGAAAGGCGGGGGGGGGGGGGGGGGGAGGGGAGGGGAGGAAAAGAAAACAATCTTTGTTTCCAGTGAATAATGTATGAAAACGACCAAATAAAATAATATTTAAAAAAAAAAAAACCTAGAGAACAGGAAGAAATAGACTTTTCCTAAAATGATAAATAGTATCTATCTAAAACCATCAGCATTATTATCTACAATAGGGATAAGCGAGAAACTTTCCCAAAGAGATCAGGGATAAAGCAAGAATGCCCATTATCACCACTATTATTTAATATTGTACTAGAAATGATAGCTTCAGCAATGAGAAGAAAAAGAAATTGAAGGACTTAAAGCAGACAAAAAAGAAACTAAACTATCACTCTTTGCAGATGATATGATGGCATACCTAGCGAATCAACTAAAAACTAGTTGAAATAATAACTTTAGCAAAGTTACAAGATACAAAATAAACCCACATAAATCATCAGTTTTTCAATATATTACCAAAAAAGTTCAGTAGCAAGAGATAGTATGAGAAATTCCATTTGAAATAACTTTAGACAATATAAAATATCTGAGAATCTAATTTCTAAGACAAACACAGGAACTATATGAACACAATTATAAAACATTTTTCACACTAATAAATTAAGATCTAAACAATTGGAAAAATATTAATTGCTCATGGGTAGGCTGAGCTAATATAATAAAAATTAAAATTCTACCCTAAATTTACTTATTTAGTGCCATACCAATCAAACTTCCAAATAATCATTTCATAGAACTAGAGATAATAATAATAAAATTCATCTGGAAGAACAAAAAGTCACGGACATCAAGGGAATTAATGAAAAAAAATGTGAAGTATAGTGGCCTAGCAGTACCAGATCTCAAGCTGTACTATTGTGAATCTTAAAATTGCTCAGACTCTACTTCAGAAGATTTGATTAAGTTATTTCCCATTTTCTACTATGCAGGTACTTAGGAATGTATTGAGAACTTTACAATTACTCCACCCTGCTCAAACAGTGCCTTAGGGGAAGATAAAGTTGTAAACTCCTGATGGAACAATGGAAAAAGTCCCTAACTCATACTTATTGTAAAGCTAGAACCTTAAGCTAGGTCTATTTTTAAATCTAATATAAAAGAGTACTAAGTACCTATAAAGGTTAAATTAATCACTAAAAGGTCAAGCAACTTACAAAGGGCAAGCTTAGCAAGAGGTGTGAAGTTTTAGTCTGCTCAGGGAAGGTGATTAACAAAAGAAGATGTGAATTAAGAATGGTTAGTCCTCTGGAAAATGTCTACTGTGATTGGTAGATGTGAAAATTTAAGGGAGGTGACATAAGAGAAATTTCTCTTTAAAAGGAGCTGGTCTGAAATCAGTTCAGGGGATTTCGCAGTTGGAGTTTTGGAGTTAGTATGGAGGAGCTGGCTCTCTGAACTTAGTTGGAGTTTTGCTTGGGACAAAATCTTGTGGTGAGTGAATAAAAGACTCACTAGTCTCTCTTAAGGCTTAGGCCTAGGCCAAATACTATTTCCTCTTACTCTGTCTCTCTCCCTTCCATTAATTCCTTCCTTTGTATTAATTAAAATCTCCATAAAACCCAGCTGACTTGGGTATTTTCATATTTGGGAATTTTTCTTGCACCATTATATCATAGCAAAACTAGGAACACAAAAGAAGCAGAGTAATATTTTAAAAAATATATAATGTTCATACACATCAGAGACTAAATTGAAATTTAAATACCCTTATTTCAGAAAAACATAGAGCTAACTGTAAAGGAACTACAAAGAGAAGGAGGGGAACATCTTGGTCCTGATGGGTTCACAGAATTCTATCAAACTTTTAAAGAACAAAGAGCACCAAATACTACACAAATCACCCTTTCATATTTTCTTTTTGTGAGACAGATAAAGTGCTAATACCTAAACCAAGGAAGAATAAAACATAGGCTATAGATTGATAGTGTTCAAAATAAAAAATTTGAATAATAAAATAGTCATCCAAAAAAAAATCATTCACTAGGATGAAGTTAAATTGACACCAGAGATGCAAGGGTGGTTAAATATAAGGAAAATAAATATAATCATATTCAAAATGAAAACATCTAAAACTCCATGATTACCTCCATAGATGCAGAAAAAATAACCTTTGACAACAGGCAACCCTAATTTACCCTAAAAACCCCAGTAAGAGTAGGCACAGAAGATCTTCTTTAATGTAATAAGTCTCCATCTAAAACCAAAAGCAAACTTTATGTGCAAAGTGATTCACTAGAATTTCCCCCAATAAATACAAGAATAAAGTAAAGCTCCTCACCTCAGTCACTTTATTTAGTTCTAGAAATACTAGTAACAACAATAAAATAAAAATGAAAAGTATAAAGGATGATTAAGAGAAGATAAAAAGTACCCATCTCCTGATAACATGATGCTTAATTTGGAAAACCTGAGAGAATCTGCAGAGATATTGAGGCAAAAACTTTAGTAAAATTGCAGGCTACAAAACAAACCCTCAAAAATTAAACAGTATAAATAGAGGAATAACTAGTAGAATAACTAAAAGAATATTAAGTGTTCATGGCTAGGACTTGCCATTTAAAAAAGTGACAATAACATGAAAATTAATTTATTGTTTTAATGCTATATCAATCAAATTATGAAAGGGATACTTTACAAAACTTGTTTAAATAATAGCAAAATTTATTTGGGAAAAACTAAAATATTAATAGAAATTATGAAAAAAATTAGGAATGGAGGAATATAATTTCCAAACCTCAAACTATTTTATAAAGTCCTCAAAATCATCTGGTATTAGTTAAAAAGTAGGGAAGGTGATAAATGTACTAGACAAGGGAGAAACAGAAAAAATGGTCATCAATAACCCAGTTTTCCATAAAGCAGAAAACATTAATTATTTGGAAAAAAGCTTAAACTTTACCAGGAAAATAGGAAAGCTGTCTGGTCGTAATTAAGTCAGGCCAATACTTTCTTATTAGACCATATTCTACAATACATTCTAAATGCATCTGTGACCATAACAGTAATTTTCTTTAAAATAGAAGAAATAGAATAAAATTTTAAAATAGAAAAATGGAAGAAAAAAAAATCTCCAGTTAGGATTCATTTTTAACCAAACAAAAGATAAAAACTATTATAAAAGTTAAACAGTGAAATAAAAGATGTAAAATGACTGGTAACGATTACTGCTTGAAATAGAGAGGATAAACTGTTCTCTGGTTGGCTGTGAATAGAGAGGGCTGCCTATGGGAGCCTAAACTTGCTTATTGGTAATGGAGGTAGAACAGAAAAATGCTTGGGGGTGCCACCACACAGGGATGTTGGTACACAGGGGACTTCTTATAAAGGAATGCCTTGGGGTTTACTCTGGGGTTTGCCTTTTGGTCCCTATTGATGGCTGATGGATCAATCTATTTTTAACCTCCTTCCTTCCTCACTCCCTCCCTTTCCAACCCTCTCCTCCCTTGCCTCCCCCACCTCACAATACTTCTTGAAGCCTTTGCTTCTTCCCTCCCTCCTGAGTGAACTATAATAGATACTAGTTTTCTTTCTCAGTCAAGGAGTTTATTGGGATAACAGGGTGGGAAACTGAGGTAAGAGGGATGAGGATTTCTCTAATCTAAAATGAGATAAAATTGAGGGTTTGGGGAGTCACAAGTGTGACTCCTAGACAGTTAGGAAGATGGAGGACAGCTGTTTGAATCTTCTTTCTTCTTCATCAAGAAACTCTCTTCTTCAGTGTCAACTTAAGCTGCTCAGAATCAGAGAAACCCCCAAAACCAAATCATCTTCACAAAGGTCTTTCAGTCAGTTTCAAACCTCCAGGGAGAGAGAGTGTGATTTCCAGTCAGAGACAAAGTCAAGTCTTTGACCAAAAGCCAAGTCAGCCATTCCCCCCCCCCCCCCCCCCCCCCCCCCCGTCCTTTCAGCCAGCTTCAAACCTCCAAGGAGAGAGTATGACTTCCAGTCAGAAACCAAGTCCAAAAGCTCCATTTCTCTTCTCAGTGTGGCCAGTAAAAGCCCCCAACTGCTCCTCCTGGGAACATTCCATTGGAATCATGGTTCTTGCATCTTGGTCCACAAAGTCCTGCAAAACCTCTCTCTTCATGTCTCTATTACAACAGATAACTTTGATTACATGAAACTGAAAAACTTCTCTGTGCACACATGTACATAGAAACTCAAACCAGTCAATTCAAAAAAGAAATCTTTTTGTAATTTTGTAATAAAGAAAAACTTTTATTACACTGATAAGAGTTTGTTATCCAAGTTATAGAAATAATAAAAATATTCTATACGTATATATATACTTAAATATGTATACATATATCTACATATCCATATCACCAAAAGTCACAGTCCAATAGGTAAGCAGTTAAAGGATATAAACAATTCTCAAAAGAATTGCAGATTATTAGCAATCATATAGAAGAAGTATCCAAATGACTAACAAAAAGAGAAATACATCAAAATGATCCTAGCATCTGACCTCACACCCTGAAAACTGACAAAGATGATAAAAGGGAGAATAGTCAATTATGGAGAGGTTGTGGGAAGATAGGCACACTAATACGTTGTTGGTGGAGTTGTGAATTATTACCATAATTTTTGGAATCAATTTGTATTCATGACTAAAGTGTCTAAATTGCCCAAACCTTTTGATTCAGAGATTCCATAAATGAGCTTCTTCCTCCAAGAAGGTTATTGATAAGAACAAAATCCCTACCTAAATTAAGGTATTGATATTAGCATTTTTGTGTATTTGTGATAACCAAGAACTAGAAATAATGTCAACGCCCATCAATTTGGGAATAACCAAACAAATTATGATGCATGAGTGTAATTGAATATTACTTTAGTGTAAGAAATGAGGAATGTGATAGATCAAGATAATCTTAGAAATATTTTTGTGAATTGATTCAAAGTGAAGTAGGCACTATCTGGATTATGTAATGATTACAACAATATACATGGGAAGAACAGTCACAAAAGTAGTGAATGAGTGTTGTAAAATTAATAAGAATAATCATGGTTCAAAAAGAAGAGATATGAAAAAATACCCTCACCCATTTACACAGGTGAGGTTCACAAGACTTGTACATTGTACCTGTTTTTATAGTTTTTCAATGTATTGGTCAGTTGTGCTGATCTTTTCCTCTTCTTTTTCTTTGTTAACTAAAAAAATATTTTTATATAAAATGTCTTCATAGGAGTAAAAGAGAGGAAGACTATAGCGATTTCTAAAAAGACATCAAAAGCATTTTTTTAAAGAGAGATCACTGATCATTTTGGAAAGTATCATAATGTTTTAAGCCATTTTCTGGTCAATGGCTACCTGTTTTGTTTCCTTATCTGTTTATTCCACCAGGGAATGTCTTCACATGCTTTGGATAGATACCCCCCTAACCTTTAATATAGTTTAGCTCATCTGCCA
This sequence comes from Monodelphis domestica, assembly GCF_027887165.1. Classification (NCBI taxonomy): domain Eukaryota; kingdom Metazoa; phylum Chordata; class Mammalia; order Didelphimorphia; family Didelphidae; genus Monodelphis; species Monodelphis domestica. The sequence goes on along the minus strand of NC_077227.1, from coordinate 440,882,573 downwards.
AGATGGTTTTACCAAGGTGTGGCTACAATTTCTTGGAGCCACCGATGGGAGCTGGATGGCAGGTAGACACCAATGATAGATACACAGCCTTAAAAAGGACTTGCTAAGCCCTCACTACAAAAATACTAGTTCTCTCTGCACACCCCATACAACCCAGGTGAAGCAGGTCACATGGAATAGCTAGAACTTGGTCTGACATCTAAGATGCTAATGTTAAAGACTGAATCTCAGGTCATTGCCAGTTGTCCTGACTTTTGTCTTACCACTGGACTTTAGTGACTGGAAAAGAGAATAAGGCTGATGACTTTGTGTACTCTGCTTCACATAAATCCAATTCACTCACAAGTCAAGACATCACCCCATGATGTCACTGGTCCTCTTTGAAAACAAAGGACAAACAACACCAACTACTTTGTTTCCAATTTTTTGCTACTACAAAAAGTACAACTATGATATTTGGTATATATAGTACTATTAAATCATAGATTTATCTGGAAGAAACTTTAGAGGTCATCAAGTTAAACTCCCTAATTTTATAAGCGAAGAACCTAGGGTGCAGAGAAACTAAAGAATTTTCCCATAGACATGTAGCTAGTAAATTGTCTGAAACAGTATTTGAAATTGGTTTTTCCTAACTCCAAATCCAGTGCTCTGTCCATTGCATACATTTCTAATAGTGAGAGTCTCTAAATCAATGGACATGGGAAGCATTTTAAAATAATTGTATGTTTCTATAGTTATAAATTGCTTTCTGGAATTAATTAATCATTTCACAGCTCAAGTAACAGTGTATTAGTCTCTTTTCTACTCATAGCATTTCCAAAATTGACTATTTTTATTACCTATTCCTTTGCTTGCCTTTAGTTGGAAATCCTAGAATTGTTTTGATGTGCATTTCTCTTATTTATGAGTTGGAGTAATCTTTTTTTTTTCCTTCTAAAACCCTTATGTTATCTCTTAGAATCAATACTAAGTCAATGCTTACTTGTAGAAGAGCAGTAAGGGCTTCTCAATTGGATTTACCCAGGCACAAGAACTAGGTGTCTGAGTACAGATTTGAACTCAGGAACTCTCACTTCTAGGTTCTCTGTCCACTGAGCAACCTAGCTGCCCATAGAGTAATCTTTTATATAGCTGTAAATAGTTTACATTTCTTTGGAGAGTTATTTGTTCATAGCTCTTCATAGTTATCCATTGAGAAGTATCCCTTGAACATATATTTGTTATATGCCTGTTTCCTATATATTTACATTTCGTGTATATCTTAGATATAGAACCTTTGTCAGAGATATTGCATGCAAGACCTGAGTTCAAATCTGATCTCAAATTTGCCTCAGTTTCATCATCTGCAAAATAAGCGGGAGAAGGAAATGGCATACAGTCTATTATCTTTGCCAACAAAACACAATCCCAAATGGGGATTCCAAGAGTCTAACAAGACTGAAAATGACTGAACAACACTATGTACATTGTAACGTCATCAAGATCAAAAGAGGCCATTATGTATGGAAAAGTATATTATAAGTATAAAATGTGATATAATAAATTATTCTTATTATCATTATTATTTATAGTTTCTTTTTTTTTGGATTTTTTCCTTTTAGTGACTTGTAAGATGCTCCTCATTTTTGGAGGGTCTAATTTATACTTATATTAACTTAAGCACCCCTCCAATATCTCACTGTGGCATGGTGGTGTAACTATCTTCATAAAGGCTGTTCTAGAGGAAAATGATCTCTGCCAGATCCAAGGAAACTTGAAAGGCTTCAAATAAAACCCCCCAGTGACAGACTTATATTTTTACCATCTAAGGACCAGACTAGCTAAGTGGAAAGAGAGGCTCATTAGCAGAAGGCTGGACACCAGGTAATGAAGTTATTTGGCCACAACAAAACCACGAAACCACTCAGCAAGGTATAGAAGGGTCTTGATCTCCTCAGTGGTGGGGACACCTGGAGTGATGAAATCACTCATCTTTTGAATTATTAAAGTAATTTATACCTGAACAGCTATACTATGAGAATTTTCCTGTTGCTCCTTTGAAAGATACCTTTCCTTCCCCCTCTCTACCCCTTGCAGGAGCCTCTTTGACCTTGCCAATTAGCCTAGTTGTATTTGTTTATCTTAGGGCATCCAGCATATTTAATCCTTGGTGCACCTCTATCTTGGACTCCTATTAAAGCATCTAAAGATTCTGCACAGTTTACAATAGTCTACAAACTTTTAACTATACTCTTCAATGTTTTCTCTATGAAAGTCTTCATTTCATCATTATTTTCTTTTTGTAAATGTTAAATTTCTTTGGTTTTCCTTCTCCCTGTTGGGGTGTTGAATATTGTTATCTCTATTGTGTCATGACTTACACACAGATTAAAGGGCTTTCTTCCACATAATATTGCCCCACGTGTCAGGCCTCTAAAGTATTATTACCACATTTGGTATTATTACAAAAAGTTTAAAGTCATGCTTCATTTTTTAAAGGAATGGATTTATTTATAGGCCAAGCAAAATTAATAAAGCTTACATTATATGTGAAAAAAATGATACCAGGCAATGAGCAACCCTCTCTTAGAGGATTGTCTAGTCTCAGTCACTTGCATTTGTACCATCAGTACAATTTATAATTTCCTTCAATGATCTCATTAGAAATTCAGCAAATCTGGCGTCTAGCATAAGCTCCTGGCTCCTTGAGGTGCATTCTAGAACTCTTTTGGTTGACCTTCATTAGTGTGACCATTTGACTAAGGTTGCTCTTCTTACCCTGAAGTTTATTGTGGCTGCCATGTTGCGTTTTTGAGACCACAGTAACAAAAGAGAGCATGGCCGGGATACTCTATTTTAGAAAGCTTACTTTGTTTTTTTTTTCTCCCCCTTCCAGTATAAATTTATATTATCATCAAATAAGTGCTCAACCTGGAAGTGGTTTTATTATGGAGGGTAAACAGGTTTCATTCAGTCAGTCAATAGCCATTTATTAAGGGCCTTCTATGTGCCAAGGCATTGGGCTAAGTGCTGAGATTACAAGAGGCAAAAGACAATCCTTGCCCTCTAGGAGTTCAATACAATAGGGAGGCAAGAAAGAATAACAACAAAAATATGTACAAATAGAAAATATACAGGATATCTTTAAAAGAAGGAAGGCACTAGAATTAAGAGAAGTTAATTGTGACTCTATAGCAAGATGGAATTTTAGTTAGAACTTGAAAAAAGATAGGAGTCAGAGCTGAGGAAGGAGGACATTGTAATAGATTGGATATGGAAAGGATGAGTGACAGTGAGGAATTGAGGGATGATACCTAGATTTTGATGCCTTAAGACTGGGAGCATAGCTGTTCCCTCAACAGGCATGGAGGATATCCAGCGAATATGCCTGGAAGAGAAATGGAGTGTAATCTTTTTCTTTTAAAAATATTCATTTGATTAATTTAGAATATTTTTCCATGGTTACATGATTCATGTTCTTTCCGTCCCCTCCCCTTCTCCCCTTCCCCTTTTATCCCTCCTGAAGCCAATGAGCAATTCCACTGGGTTTTCATGAATCACTGATCAAAACCTATTTCCATATTACTAATATTTGTAAGAGTGATCATTTAGTCACACACCTAATAGCAGATATGAAACATGACATTTATGGTTCGCAATACATGGGCACACAAAACTGCAAGGACAACAGCAAGGAACAGATTAAAACCTTTTTGGAAAATTTCTTAGCTTGCAGAATGGGTCTTGGCAGTGGAAAATGAAACAAGGCTAGCAAATCTTTAAAACAGCCGCTTAAATATCCACACCATTCAGACAAGGTAGCCAAATGAGACATTGTTGCAAGATACTTTAGAGCTGATACATTTATACATCTAAGAGGGGAAAAAAAGACAAATGAGGAGAGAACTAGCTTACATGCAAAAGTCAAAGACTTTTTACCCACGAAATCCTATCACACTCAAAGACACCAGTTCTGGGGATGGGTTTAGCACAGATCAATACCAAAATTCCAATGACTGTGTATTCCCTGAATCAAAGACTGCAAAACAATTTAAGGGAGTGGGAACAGAAGAGTCTTTGATAGTGAAACCTCATCCAAGCAGTTCTCGAACTGAAATGAACACAAACACAAACTCTAAGAAAGCTCTTAGCTCACAGACAGCAGTGGTCCAAAGTGATACAGAGCTAGTTAATAATAGTGGATTAAATGAGGATGGAATAACTGAAGAGGGGATGGTAGATTACACTATACATGTACAAAACCTGAAACATCTACTAGTTATACATGTGCATTACAAACCCTGGGGCAAGAAAAAGGTTCTGAAGATGATAGGAAACTTGTGCATGCAAACACCATAATAGCTAATTTACAAGAGACTCCAGAGCCATATCTTGGGACAGAAGTGGGAGAACAAGGTTACAAACAGGGGCAAGTGGATCTGCATTGAAGTCATTCCCTGAAGATACCACCATAGAGGGAATGGTTTCTATGTCAACAGATTCACAAGAGGGAGTAGATGAACAAGAACCTGATTCAAAAGATATGGTAGAACCTGTGCACTCCAGTAACAATAACAGATTCACAAGAGGAAGCAGTAAACTCACAACAATCAAATTTGCCATCACAGAACACAGAATTAGAACAATAACTAGAAAAAGAATTGGGAAATATAGAAATTACTGAAATAGAGTCAGACCAAGACACAAAACCTGAGTTAACAACACCTGACACAGAATTACAACAGGTCACTGAATGAAAGCTAATGAAAGACCTGGAAAGTACAGAAATTGGTGACGAGTCAGACTCAGACCCAGATGATGCAGTACCAAATGGTACAATAATGGTTGACTAAACCAGTGATGTAGAACAAGAATCCTATGAGTACATCAAGCTCTATCTTAAAGTTCACAAAGATTTAGATGAATGGGACACAAGTTGGCATAGTGAACACCTGAATTTAGAACAAACAATCTTTTCTGAATCTGATTCAGATGAAACAATTAAAAAGACAGGAAACTCTTTATCAGTAGAGGAAATACTATATATTACAGGAGTCAGTAGTTATGAAGAATTTTATTAGAAATATGGCTTAGGGGACAGTGACACTGAATTGGAAGTAATTTGATAGAGAACAAAGTGAAAAAGAGATAACAATGAAATGCTATTATCACATCTGCTTTCTCCAACCTTGAGCATCCCATAACAGCAGATATCATCTATTGAGACTTGTTGAGACTCAACCAGCTAGCCTTTGCTGTTTTATAATTTGAAGGTGAAGTTAAGATTTATAAATATAATAATGGTAATTTTTATTTAGATAGCATAAATTTGGGTTAGTTAGATCAGGAAGGATTAGCATAGCCTGTGAAACACAGGAGAAGTGGTTCTTTGCGGAACCTAGGAGTTTATTTGGGTGGATTTAGAATCCCTTAGAATTAGTAAACATGTATACAAATCTCCATCTCAAGCCTAGACTAAAATATCATTAACCTCTACAATTAACCACAAAGGAATATAATAATTGCCTTACAACCACACAATAAGAAAGATATCTACATTCATTAAAAAAAATCTTGCTGGAAAATGAGGGGATGCCCAGCAATTGGGGAATGGCTGAGCAAATTGTGGTATATGTTGGTGATGGAATACTATTGTGCTAAAAGGAATAATAAAGTGGAGGAGTTCCATGGAGACTGAAACAACCTCCAGGAAGTGATGCGGAGCGAGAGGAGCAGAACCAGGAGAACATTGTACACAGAGACTGTGTACACTGTGTATTGTACACAGAGACTGTGTACACTGTGGTATAATCGAACGTAATGGACGTCTCCATTAATGGCGGTGTAATGTCCCTGAACAATTTGCAGGGATCCAGGAGAAAAAAACACTATTCATAAGCAAAGGATAAACTATGGGAGTGGAAGCACCGAGGAAAAGCAACTGCCAGAATACAGCGGTTGAGGGGACATGACAGAGGAGAGACTCTAAATGAACACTCTAATGCAAATATTATCAACAAAGCAATGGGTTCAAATCAAGAAAACATGTAATGCCCAGTGGATTTACGCGTCGGCTATGGGGGGTGGGGGGGAGGAAAAGAAAATGATCTATGTCTTTAACGAATAATGCTTGGAAATGATCAAATAAAATATATTTTTAAAAAAATCTTGCTTGCACACATGAAGATGGCACAAACATCCTGTATAAAGTTTCACTCACATGCATCAACATATTAACTCTTACATGTATGCACACATTAATCTTACACACACACACGATCCTGTAGTTCCAGAGACCTGAGACTATCTTTCAAGGTGAGATGACAGGCAAGTATGTATCCTGTAAAGACAAATATAACCCTGACAAACTTCAAACAATGTCAAAGGATGTAAGGCACATTGACAACTGGAAAGAACTTTGAATCAAAAACATTATGGGAAATGAACTTCAGGAAAATGGGTCACGTAAGAGTAATCGCTGATCACATTAACTTCACATGTAGGGAATTACATTCACATGCACATTGGAATCTTCAAAGGAAGAATGAAGAAGAAATCTTCAGGCAATATGAGAAGTGGATTTCCTGAAGAGGAATAAGTATTCATACACCACGACACATCTAGAACACAAACAAATTTCACACTGACATTAGGGTCTGTGCCATAAATAAAAGACAGCCCATAAATTGTATATCTGTAAATAAATCTCTACTATCAGAGGATGTATATGTATATATATATGTATATAAATAACATGTAACATATATAAATGTGTACAAATAACAGGCATGTGCATATGTAGCATAATAATGATCTAATCCACTAATATAGATAGAAAAGAGAGAGTTAAAATACTAACCATTAATAGACTGGGACAGAATATTTTAGGGTAGAAAAGAGAATGTTGTAACTAGAGAGGTAACATATGGTTAGAATTAACCAGATTTCATTAGATACAAGTTAATATATATATATATATATATATACATATATCTAATTGTTATGAATTATTACATTGGAATTAGCATTACATAAGGTATAGGATAGCTAAATTTTATATTGATTACAATAGGAATGACCTTTGTATCAAGAAATTGTTATATTGTAACATTTTGTTGGTACATAATCCTAACCCTCTTCCCACAATTCATTCTTAGCACAAGATAAGACTTTAGATTAGCAAATAGACAGATTAGGATAAGATTTATTATTTTGGGAGGGGGGAGGTTAGATGGGAACAATAAGTAACATAGATTAGAATAGACATAGAAGGTAAGTTACTGGTATGGGCCAGGGTGACACCATGTGAACAACAGGAAATGGAGGATTTGTGACAGAGGCTGGCACATAAGAAAAGTGACAGACTGCATAATGTGTGGAACTGATCACCTCAACATGGGGAGGAGCCCGGGGTGGGGTGGGGGGGAATCTGGAGGAACAGAAGATTCTGACCGGAAGAATAGTTAAGCTCTCAGTCAGGAGAAGCTAAAGAGAGAAGGTTGAAAAAGACTTTCTTCTGAGGATTACTCATTTTTTCCTGTCTGTGACTGTAAATCTTTCCCCCCAACATTTCAATTGAAAAGACTATTGAAGAGGAAACCTGAGAAAGACATTTTAAATCTCTGTCTGACTTTTCTTCAACTCCTGGTGCCCTGAGTCTGAACTGTGGCCAGGGGGCCAAACCCAGGGTGAGTCAATCTGACTTTCTCTCAGGGGGTTCAGGCTGCCAAGACCTGCATTCCCCCCCAAACTCTAGGAGGGAGGGAAAAGTATTTAGAGACAGGAATCCCCTTTTCCCCACTTACCTCTCCCATTCTTTTGCTGCTAGTTATTCCTTTGTATTATCCTGATTGAGTGGACATTAAAATAGTTAACTTTTCCCCAAGCTGTGAATCAAGTGTGAGTGAACAGATCAAGGGGACACCCTTTGGTCTTGAGTAGTAGAGGGGGGACAAGAGGGACAAGAGAAAATATGGGAGATCAGCCTTAGCTAAGAAGGGAAGGCAGAAGGGGGAAAATCTTCAAACTCCCTCTCCTCTCTCTGAGCCAACCCTAAACATCAGCTGTTTCCCCTGAACCCCACTTTGAGAAGGGGGGTATCCACTCTCCTTTCCTCTCTCTATATTCTGAAAGACCTTAACCCCTCAAATACACCAATCATATCCCCATCAACCCATGTGATCAAGCCGTTTTTCTTCTGCTTTTTCAACTCCCAGTTCTTTCTCTGGATGTGGATAGCGGTCTTTCTCCCAAATTCCTCTGGATTGTCCTGTACCATTGCATTGCTGCTAGTAGAGAAGTCCATTACATTTGATTGTGCCACAGCGTATCAGTCTCTGTGTACAATGTTCTCCGGGTTCTGCTCCTTTCTCTCTTCATCAATTCTTGGAAGTCTTTCCAGTTCACATGGGATTCCTCTAATTCATTATTCCTTTTAGCACAATAATATTCCATCACTAATATATACTACAATTTGTTCAGCCATTCCCCAATCAATGAACACTGCTTCATTTTCCAATTTTTTACCACCACAAAAAACACAGCTATAAATATTTTTGTACACATATTTTTCCCTATTATCTTTTGGGGGTTGGCTGGATCAAAGGGCAGACAGTCTTTTAGCACCCTTTGGGCATAGTTCCAAATTGCCCTCCAGAATGTATGGATCAATTCACAATTCCACCAGCAATGCATTAGTGTCCCAATTTTGCCACATCCTATCCAACGTTTATTACTTTCTTTTCCTTGTCATATTGGTCAATCTGCTAGGTGTGGGGTGGTACCTCAGAGTTGTTTTGATTTGTATTTCTCTGATTATAAGATATTTAGAACATTTTTAAGTGCTTATTGATAGTTTTGATTTCTTTATCTGAAAACTGCCTATTCATGTCCCTTGCCCATTTATCAATTGGAAAATGGCTTCATTTTTTGTACAATTGATATAGTTCCTTATAAAATTGAGAAATTAGAACTTTGCCAGAGGTTTGTGTTTGGAATATCTTCTTTGAAGAACAAAAAGTCAGTGTCCTTGAATCAATGAGTACATGGAGGGTAAGAAGACTGGGAAGTAGGGAAGGAGGTGAACTAGGTTATGAAGGACTGAAACCAAACAGAATTTTAAATTTGATATTAGGGATGATAAAGGAGATCACTGGAGTCTTTTAATAAAAGGGCAACATGGTCAGACCCACTTTGGTGATTGAATGGAGGATAGATTGGTGTGGGGAGAGGCTTGAAGCAGACCCACCAGTAGGTTATTACAATAGTCCATATATGAGGTGATTAGGGCCTATATCAAGATGATAATCATATCAGAAAATGTATTCAAGAAATAATTTAAGGAGAAATCAGCAGGTCTTGGACTACAGATCTGTTATGGGGGCAGGGAGATAGTTAAGGATGACATTTAGGTTGTTAGCTTGAGGGAACAGGAAGATGGTTTTACCCTCAAAAGTGAAAGGAAAGTTTGGTATAGAGGGAGGATTTGGGGTAAAGAGAAGATAATGAGTTCAGTTTGGAATATGAAGAGTTTAAGTATCTTTTAGACATCTTATGGGTGGGAGGAGAAAGTGGGAATGAGGTAATTTTTCTGGCCATCTTATGCATACATCTTTCTGGATATTTAGTCAGCATGTGCTACAAACTCATTGCCACAACAAGGCATAATTTTACAAGATTATTTTAGAATCAGCTCTGGGAATAACTGTAAAGTAGCAGAAGTTACTTTTCATGAATTCCTTCATTCCTGGATCCCTTGATGCCTTCTCAGCACCTTCCTGTGACCTTCTGTTTGCCCAGATAGCCCCAAGTCTAAACCTCTCCATCTCCCTTGGACAATACTTGTAGCTCACCTTTTCTCCATCCCACTTTCCTCCTCTGATACTTAACTGTGCTCTGTCTCAACCCCTCAGGATTTGCCTTCTAGGTATATGAAGAATCAGTCTTAGCCCATATTTTTAGTTGTGATAATGAAGTCATTTGTTGCATATCCCAGATAACATTTGTATGGAGGGTATTAGTGCAATGACTCCTATATGGGGAGAGGGGGTAATTACAACAGTGGTATTTCAGACAGTGATAAGCCAGTCAAGAAAATAAAGTTTAAGGTTTGTTGTTGAGTTTAGTTTTGGTCTGACTCTTCATTACCCCCATTGGGATTTTCTTTGCAAAGATACTAGAGAGGTTTGTCATTTCCTCCTCCAGCTCAGTTTACAGAAGAGGAAATTGAGGCAACCAGGGGTACATGTCTTGCCCAGGATCACCCAGCTAGTAAATATCTGAGGTCAAATTTGAACTCAGAAAGCTGAGTCTTCCTGACTCCATGTCTGGCATATTACCTGTTGCCTTTCTATTTTAGGGTGGTAGGGGCTCAAGTTATACTATAAAAGTGGCCATTTGCTTTGCCAGTATGCTTCTTACCATTTCTTTTCCATCAGACTCTCTTTAAGTAAGTAGTTTCTTGTAAGCCCAATACTTAGAGCCAGAGTAAAAAAAAAAATTATGCTGAGGGTGGGGACAGGAGGAAAATTTAACTTTTTTCCCCTATTGCTCAAGAGAATTAGATTACTCATTCTGGTTTTTAATTACTACCATGTGACTTTGAGAGAGTCACTTAACTTCCTTTTGCTAAAGTTTCATATTTCTAAAATGTGAACTGTATTGTTCAAGCATTCATTCATTTTTCTGCTGTAGCCAAAGCATTTTTGTTACTTGTGCACATGAGGAGAGAATGGAAATATGGACACACAAACAGGTCTCACAGCTATACTCTCCCTCCAAGAGGAGTCTATCTAATTAATTACAGCTGACAAAGACTATATTGTGGATGGTAGAGATCAAAGATGAATGATGGGGTGGGGGGAATGAGTGAAATGCTGGAAGAAGGAATTACGAAGTTAGGATAATGATTTGTATGTTTTATGAATATATGTGTGTGTGTGTGTGTGTGTGTGTGTGTGTGTGTGTGTGTATGTTTAGCAGGAGTCAGTGACTTAGTTGTAATCTAAACATTTTGGGAACTAGTACGAGTTAAACAGATACTTTGTTTTATTCTTTGCTTAAGGACAACATTGTTTTTCTTTTTATTTTTTTAAATACAGCCTTATCATATTAGCAGTATTTTGCCTAACCAAAAGTATTTGCAATGATGTCAACCTCTCAAGAAAGAATAGGAACTCCAGGAACTGGATCTGCATTGATTTGTTAGTGTAGGAAACTCCAGGATGAAGAAACTCACTCTAAAAATGGAGGCCAGCTCTTCAGCAATTTAGAGTTTAGAGACTTGCCTGGAAGCTGGAGAAGTCAAATGATTTGTCCTGGATCACAGGGCTAATTTGAATCAAAGGTGGGAACTGAACTCACCTCTTCCTAACTTCAATGGCAGCTTGCTATCCATATTTCACCCTGCCTCCTTTGGGGCTCCACTAAATAAAACAGTTAAGAGTTCCGATTCCATGATCTTGGACTCAATTCTTTGATCCTATAAGATTAAGGCATTTTCCTTTCAGCTTACTTGCCCGACTCCAACAAGATCATTAACTCATGTTCAGTCAATTTCTTTGAGCATCCTACTATCCATATTTGCTAGGAGGCTGATGGTTTGGACTTCCGTTTGAATTTACTGACTCCTCCTTTCTTTCTGTCCCTCCCCCTCTACCAATTTGCTTAAGGTACTTCCTTTGCTCTCTCTAATTTTCTCTCTGCCTGTCAAAGTACACACTCATCTCAGGGTATTCTGAGACAGTCTCAGTGTGGAATTAAGCAACTGGATTGTGATTGTTGTGTCTGTACTGTGGGGAAGATTCCATTAGTAGCGTATGAATATCAGATGGTTATCAAGGTCAGGTATAAACTGTCAGGACGGCAGCTGTAATAAATGCAGAGGATCAGAAAATTGCTTCATAAAAAAAAAGTATATGGCCTTGTTCCAAAATAAAATCTAAACCACAGAAGCAAATTAGAAGAGGGTATTTGAAGAACACTTGAAATAGGTCACAGCAATAGAACATAAAATGACACATATCCTGAATTTATCACGTTAACAGCTTTGCCAGTCGTCCTAATTTCACATTTTGCCCGCTTGTCAATAAGGTATTTATTTCCTCTTATTTCTTTAAGGGCCCTGCACTAAACTTTAACACCCATGCTAATCTACATAGGAGGATTTATGAAAGTGTCTTCTTGAGAAATTTATGGAACATGAAGGAAAACGGGATGAGTTAAACTTGAACTTGTAATCAGTGGTTACACATCTGTGAAGTTAATGAAATGTTTAACAGTCGAAAGGTTTCCCTTTGTTGTCTTGATTATAAAAACTGTTGGTTCTTTAGCGACTCTAATGGGGCCATGTGCAAATCACAGGGAGTCTGCTATTGGTGTACCAGGTGACCCGGAGGGAAGAAATATTCTCTTCAGATTTCAGCATACGTTTTGGTAGATGAGGTCAGAAAACGTTCAGACCAATTCACTGTGAATTTTCTATTTAACCCAGAACCCCCACAGGCTATAATTTTGGAATATGTTCTCAGTAAACAAGTCTGCTGTCCTCTAATTTATGGTATTTTTCCATCAGCAAATACTCTTTGAGTATTCAATAATCTATATCGCTGGATTTGTTTCCCTGCATGAATGTGATTTATCATGTTTCTTATTCCGTACCAAGTGTGTGCCGGGGGCTTTCAAGACCAAGTGAAGATTTATAGGACACATGATGGCCAGACCTTAGGTCAGTCTGAAAGTTAACCTTGATCTCCACAAGCCAATGAGCTCATGATGATGCCTCCCCCTCAAAGAAGAATTCATGGGGTTTATTTTTGTGACTATTCGGTGGCACTTGCCATTTGCTCAGTCCTCTGAGTCATGGACAATTATGGAGGAAGACCACGGCTAGGCTACTGCAGTAACAGGGTTCCCCTGCCCCCTTGGTAACTAAGCAGAGGCCATCTCTGTAATTTAACCAGGAGACTAGTCCAACTGCTCTAAAATCGAGTCTCTCCTTAATCTGTCTAGGAGCCACAGCCCCCACCCGCAGCCCCATTTCTGAGCCCTACTGCTCACCACTGGCATTATAAATTCTATCCTCTGACAGACAGCACAGTGGAGAGCAAAGTCTACCTCTGAGGACCTCAGAGGCAAAATGTAAGTGGTTGCTCAAGGTCGAGCTGCTCCCTCCCTCCCGGTCAGTAATTAAAAAATGAGAAGGCAGCCCATTGAAAGGGTGCATCCTGGGAGGCCAGCACAGAAACTCATTCATCAGCCCCTTATGACGGATGCTTTATGGTGTTAATGATTCTTCCTTCGGGCATGTTTATGCATCATACAGAGTCAGGCAGGTTGATTCCTGCAGGTGTATAGAGGTCTGGATAAGCTTTCAGGACTTACTGACTGGAGCCAGAGGGATTTCCAAATGGATCTAACCTCTGTGACCTGGGGACCCAGCCTGCCATGAAGGAATGGAACTTATTCAAAGGATGCCTGTGGTTTAGAGAAAGTTATTGGGTGTGCAGGTCAATGAAGAGGATCAGAAGCTTGGCTAATATCAAAAGGTGGCAAATCCCCAAATCATTTCATTTGTATTGAATTCCCTCCATCTCCCAACTTCTATTCCCCTGGAATTTTGCTTTCCTGATCATGTAAACTCCTGGAGGGTAGAGGTTGTTTCATTCTTTGTTTTTGTATCCTCGGCACCCAGTATAATGCTTGACACATAGGAAGCACTTTATAAATGCTTGTTAAAGGATTAGATTAATGTTGATATAGATTTGCATTCCCTGAGCACACTGCTTCTGAGGAGAAATTGCTTGGTAGAATGCTAAATGATGATAGGGGGATGGAGGACTCACATAAGATCTGTTAGCTGCATCTTCCTTTATTCTGCTCTGTTCATTGGTCAGCTGGGGGGGCTGGGATACTCCTTGCTCCCCATTGCCTCTTCCTGGTTCTTTCCCCATCCCATCTCTCAGTAACTTCTCTTCCTTTGAAGTTCAAGCTCTTCTATCTATTGCCAATTCAAAATCCTGTTAGCTGTCACCTGCATGCTTCCATGTCACTCCCCTTCCTTCCTAAAAGAGTTCAGGACATGACAAACTATTTTTGTCTCCTCCCCAATGCCCACCCTTGTACTAGAGACTTCAATATTCATATTGACTTTCCATCAAGCACTCTTACCATTTGGCTACTTAACCCACTCACTTCCCATAAGCTACTCCTCTCTCTCTTTTCAGCCACAAATAGTCATATCTTTGATCTTGCCATTACCCACTAATGTACCACCTTCATGTTCAAGAATTCGGAAATCCCCTTATTTGACCATAATCTAATGGCTTTTTCATCTTCTCTCTGTCTTCTGTTAGAAAACCTGAATTTTTGTTCTTACTGTGACCACCACTGCTATCCCTCAGCTGCCTGCTTGCCACCTTCTTCACCCTTATATCATACAATGAAGTGGTCTTACTTATTACCAAGGCTAAAACTGTTACCTGAACAAGCAATTTCATTCTGCCTCTTCTGACTGATTGCTCCTCTGTCATCCTCATTCTTTCATTTATTTTTTTACTTTCTCCCTGTCTACTAGTTTATTTCCTATTGCCTATAAACACACCCATGTCTCCTCCAACCTGAAAATTTTTTTTCTTGATCCTTCAATCTTTGCTATCATCTTATATATTCTCTGCCTTTTTGTAGCTAAACTCCTCAAAAAGGCCATCTACAACTGGTCCCTCCATTTTCCTCTTTTTAACCCCTTATAATCTAGCTTCTGCCCTTATCATTCCACTAAAATTGTTCCCTCTAAAGTTACCAATAATTTTAGTTTATTTAGTTCCTATTCTTCTTGACCTCTCTGTAGCCTATGACACTGATAATAATTCTCCTTAGTTTATATCTTCTCTCTAGGTTTTTAGAGTACCATTCTCTCCTATTTAAGGGAAATTTAGTACCTCTGGTGTAAGGGCTTGTTGAACCCTTTTCAGAGCTGCTTTCATCCTTTGGTGTCTACCTGACACCTACCTCTCACCTGTGGCTCCAAGAAGCTGTAGCATGTATAGTGGCCACACCCTGGCAAACCATCTCAACAAGTGGACTAAATGAGGTTGAGGGTAACCAATAGATCTTAAACCCATCAATGATTTAGGGTGTCATTCTACCCCAAGCATGTGAAGTTTTCTTCCAGGGAAGCAAAAGAAGAGAACAAGTTATTTCAACAGTCAAAAAGGTAGCTGAAGCAGGCACTGTGGAACACTTAGAGCTTGGTTAGACATGGAAGAAGTCAAGGTCATCCACTGCACTCCAATATGACTCCTGTCATATTGATTTTTGACATGGCACTGGACTCCAATGTCTCTTGAAAAGATAGTGAGGCCAATGACTTTTTTCAACTCTACCTCACTTAAATATAATTTATGCATGAGTCAAAAGATGTCACCAGTGATATCATTTTGATCCTCTACAAATATGAGGTACAACAACCAACCAACAAGAATCAAATCCAAAATATTCTGTGTAGTATTCAAAACCCCTCATAACTTAGTTCCCTCCTACTTTTCCAGTCTTCTTACACCTTACTCCTTATCATGTATTTTTCAATCCAACACTGGCTTCCTCACTGTTCCTTGAATTAGACCCTCCATCTCTTAGCTCCAAGCATTCTCTCTTACTATCTACCATGCCTGAAATGCTCTTCCTCCTTATCTCTGCCTACTGCCTTTTCTAGTTTCCTTTAAGCCCTAATTAAAATCTTTTACACAAAAGTTTTATCAACTTCTCTTAATTCTAGTACCTTCTGATTTTCTCTTATTTATCTTGATCTTGCTTTGTATTTATTTGTTTGTATGCTGTCTTTCCCATTAAATTGTAAACTCACTTAGAGAATGGATTATCTTTTGCCTCTTTTGTATCCCTCTCACTTAGCAGAGTGACCAAGACATAGTCAATTCTTACTAAATGTTTATTGATTGATTGATTGTCAAGCTCTGTGCTAGGTGCTGGGATACAAAGTCAAAAAAGGAATGAGTTCTTTCTCTCAAGTACTTCATATTCTAGTTCATGTTTCTGAAGCATTTTATGAATAAAAAAGCATTTTCCTCTCAACAATCCTGGTAAGGTATTATTATTATTTTACTACTACTACTATTACTACTACTACTACTACTACTACTACTACTACTACTACTACTACTACTACTACTACTACTACTACTACTAATCCCATTCTAGAAATAAGGAGTCTGTGACTCAGAGATGTTATGAGCTCTGCCAGTGGTCACAGAGCCAGAAAATGGCAGAGCTGAGATTGTAATCCATGTTTCCATTGCTCCTTCTACTCCATCATGGCTCTTCTCTTTTTCCATGTCATTGTTGTTGTTTAGTCATTTTAGTCCTATCTGACTTTGGATTCCATTTGAGTTTTTCTTGGCAAAGATATAGGACTGTTTGCCATTTCCTTCTCCTGCTCACTTTGCAGATGAGGATACTAAGACAAATAGGGTTAAGTGACTTGCCCAAAGTTATACAGCTAATACATATCTGAGGCCAAATTTTGAACTCAAGAAGATGAATCTTCCTAAATCCAGGCATGGTGATCTATCCACTGCCCCACCTACCTGGCCCTCTCTTCTTCCATAAGTTGGCTTATTTTATTTAACAAATATGTATTAAGCGCCAAGTATGTGCAATACAGAATGTGGATGATTGTGTTTTATAGATTTATAGATTTGTACAGCTAGGAGAAACCTTTGAAGTCACCTCATCCAAAGATCTTACTTTACAGAGGAGAAAACTGGAGCCAGAGTGAGGGAAAAACTTTCCTAAGAGTCCTCAGCCAGGTAGTAGGTAAGTTCAAACTTCAAATCTAGAGCTGTTATTCTTAGTCCAGAGCTTTTCTCCATAGACTATATTTCATCCCTAAATTGTCAGGTGTTCACTTTACAGGTATCCCTTCCACATTGTGGGAGTTAGGAGCACAGTGCTCCTGCAATCTGGAAAATCCATGTGAAATTTTTTGGCCTTCCCTTTGTAGCAGAGAAGTCTGATTTTTTTTTCTTTTTCTTTTATGGGTTCTTTACAGTATCTTATTGTACACTTTGGGTTAGGTATTTGGTCATATGCTTTATAGTTTCTAAACTTTTTCTGTCATCTGCTGGCCTTCCCATATTAAACTCCCCCAAAATGCCCATTTAATTTCTTATTCCAACTATCAATGTAGTCAAAACCATGATTGGGGAGGTCTGTAATGAGTAAAGAAGAATGTTTGTCTTGTATTTGGGTCTGTACACTGCCTCATCAGTCCTGTGCCCATATACCCTCCTTGCCAGAGGGAATTAAAAGTAATTGGAGCTCCTGTTGCTTTAAGATTTGATCAGTTTAAAGACTCCCAAGGTGGAGACTAATTAGCATCACCATTTTGTATTCATAAAGCCCAGCTTTCCTACCTTTTCCTCCCCAAGGGCTGAAAGCATGAGCTTTCCCTACACTTGAAGAATTGAGTCCATTTTTTAAATCAGGAAAACTGAGGACCTGTAAAGACTACATAACTCACAAGTCACCCAGTCAAAGATAGCAATAAAATCTTCTAGGGAAGAATTACCTAGAGTAGTTTTATCAGTGCTCCTGCTCCTGGGGCCCTGGCTTTTAAAACCTATATCTTTTGTGTGTGTGTGTCCTCCTAGCAGGATAAGTGGTGGATCTATACATAAGATCTTAAGAATTAGAATTGGAAGTGAACATAGAGATTCACCACCCTCACTTTACAGAGGCCCAGAAAGGGCTTGTGATTTCTGCAAGGCCACACAGAAGTAGAGCTATATCCCAGGTGAGATCCTCTGACTACCAATCCTGTGTTCTTTATTCTATAGAAGTTGATCTTTCCATGGTAGTCTTGAAAATCTCCTTTCAACCTTTATATAGATGTACCCATGAAGCCAATGCCATAGTTTTTAAGTTTTGTGCACTTTATCTTTCTAACTATACCTTTCCCATAAATTAGTATTTGAAAGACTAGCCCTGTGCATGTAGCCCTCTGTAAAGACCTTCTGAAGATATGCATGTTCAATTTATTTAAAAAAATTTTTTTTAAACCCTTACCTTCCATCTTAGAATCAATACTGTGTATTGGTTCCAAGGCAGAAGAGTGGTGAGGGCTAGGCAATGGGGGGTTGTGACTTGCTCAGGGTCACACAGCTGCCCCTGATATGTGTGTTTAAACTGAGTTAAAAATAATATTAAAAGAGAAGAAGGTCTTTTTGACTCTGGAGAATTTATAGGACAGGAACAAGAATTGCACACATGACTATGACCCAGAAACAAAGCTCTGTTTGCTCAAAGAAAATGTTCAGTCTTGGGGTGGAGTTAGTGGGGAGGAGCTTCTCTAAATTACAGTGCTTCCCTGGGTCCCTTCTCCAAATCTTCATCTTAGTTTCTGAAAAGGGAAAGCATTGAGGGTTTCTGGAAAATTTAGCGACCCACCCTTCCAGTGAGCCCCACCTCCTTTATTTAGCTTTTTAGACTTATAGACCTATTCTAGGGTTCCGATCAGCCTTCTAGGGGAAAGTAGTCAAGATGGCTAGAGAATGAACCCCTTTTCCCTCCACTCCCAGCTCTGCATAGTCCTCATAATTTGTAGGACAACTAAATGGCAAAGACTAGCTTTACTTTTCCACATTGTGACCCCATAACCTGCTAATTCTTAACTCTGGCTCACAGATTAATCCTCTAGAGCTCCACATGCTCTGCCTTTCTTCTTCATCCACTGTCATTTCTAGGATCACAAGATTACCTGGAAGATCTTCAGTATATATGGGTTTTTCCTCTAAGAAAATAAGACCAAGATTTTCTGTGTGAACACGTCTGTTTCACGTGTGTTTCTGTGTGAACATGTCTCTGTTTCACGTCTGTTACCTAGCTCTATATCTTTGCTTTGATTGTTTTAAGCCAAGTTCAAAGGTAGAGATGAATAGCAGAGCCTATAAATCACCCATTCTTATTTTGGCGTTAAAGGAGCAAGAGTAGTAACATCTGGTCCATGAAAATCCATACCTTTTCAAAGAGCTGAGCTTACCCAGGCACTAACTCTTCCTTAAGTAGACAAGAGTGAAATTTAAGTCATAGATTGAAGAGTAGAAGGCACCTAATCAGTCATCTTATTCATTCCTTATATAGGTGAGAAATCTATGATCAGAGTTAATCCAGAACTTTCCCTAGGTCTCACAGGTAAAAAGTTCAGAGATGAGATTTGAATGAAGGTTCTGACCCTGGAGACTATTTTTTCTACACTCTAAATTGGGAACAAGTTTTAATTTGCACTGGGGAAGGGATCACCCACACCAACATGATCGCAAACCTACTAAAGCATCTAAGTCCCAGGGTACTCTGAGGGGCAATATATTAGTAGATGGATTGAATGAAAGCTAATTTATTTGCTCAGGGTCACACAGTGAGCTCATGGCATGGGGACCAATCAGAGATTGGGATTAGTAAAACCAGTCTCTTGGCTCCCAGGCTAGTGTTTCTCTCTAGAAGGAATTGTCTGTCCATGACAATTTGGAGAGATATTGTTTGATGACACATGCATGAGTCTTTCTGTTAAAAGCATTACTTTTGCCACAGAGCATGTATTATGTAAATATCCATATTTGCATAATAGGAAGGAATTTACATGCATAGGGGAGAGAGAATGAAATACAAAGAGCCTCTTGGAAATAGAATTTTCACTGGCTGAGGTGACAGGGACAGATCCCTTCCATTATCCCTGGGGGTCAGCCATAGTGTTTTCTATATTGGAATGCCACTAAGGTGTTTCAGTAATTGATGAATTATAGACAGGAAGCCCTCACTTTACTGTGTATTGGTTCCAAGGCAGAAGAGCAGTAAGGAACAATGGGGTTAGATGACTTGCCCAGGGTCACACAGCTAGGAAATGTTTGAGGCTAGATTTAAACCCAGGATCTCCCATTCCCAGGCCTGACTCTTAATCCACTGAGCCACCTAGCTGCACCTAACTTGGCACTTTGTAAATGGTGAAGTGACCCAAGAACAGAAGTATTATTTTCCAGGCCAAGCAACAACTCTAATTCCCTGCCAATGTTAATACCATTAATTAGATTTCAAGATTGTAGCATGACTAAGCATAGCAAAGCAGTAAGAATGATATTTGTTTACCTTAGGAATTTTTGCAAAGCACTTTCAAGAGTATCCTCTTGTTCCTCTCATCACACCCTAGTTCTCTCTTCTTCCTTATCATCATCTTTTTCCCCAACCTCATACTTTTCTGCTCCCCTTTCTCTACTTCCTCTTTGTTCTCTCCCTTCTGCTTCTATTTTTCTCCCATTTCCTTCTTCCTCATTTAAATATTAGTTACTCCTCAGTACACAAGAATTTAAAGAGGTGGGGGGAGGAAGGAGGGAGATGGGAAAGTGTTCAATGGATAGAGAGTCAGGCCTAGAGTCAGAAAGTCCTGGGCTCAAATTTGGTCTCAGAAACTTGTATGACCCTGGGAAAGTCACTTAACACCCATTGCCTAGCCCTTACCATTCTTCTGCCTTGGAACTTTTATTTAATATTGATTCTAAGATATATTGTATGGTTTAACAAAAAACAAACCAAAAACAAAACAAAAGGAACCTATACAGGCCCTTCATCTCCTACTTCTTTTCATATTCAGAAGGCATCTCCCATGCCAGAGACATACTTCTTCCTCATCAGGATATCTCCAAATACTCATTTTCCATGCTTGAAGGGTTCTGCTTAGGAGTTAACTTTTTCCCCCCCTGGAAATGCCTCTGATATATTGATCGATGCAATTGTTCTTTCTCCCAAAAAGAGTTTAAACTTCTTGACAGGAAAGATATGCCCCATGTCTATAGCAATGCCTTATAGATAGTATTTGATTAATTCATGTTGAATTGAATTAAAATAAAGTTCTCTTTTCCTTCCTCCTATTTATTTTTTGCCTTCTCCTTTTTTTTAACTTTGCCTTCTTATTTTTTTCTTCCTTCTGTTTTTCCTTTTCTTTTATCTGTATCATATTTTCTCTTTTTAGGATTAAGCTAGTTAATGTTTAATAATGGGCTCTTCAAAAAGGCAAGAAACGCCTTTAAGTTTAGTCAGCATCATTAACATCTTCCTCATTACTCTTAAGTCTAGAAAATCAATAAAATAATAAATCAAGCTCTGATTTAGGGTATATAGATTTCCAAGGCATAAATGCTCATACTGAAAATTTAACAATGGACACTCAAGGCAGTATGAGCTGGCTTCAGCACACACTCGTATGAGCTAAATATAACACTGTTAGAACAAATCTTCATGAAGTTTCCCAGTCACTTTTCAAAGAGTATCAAATTCATTTCATAGGACTTTCAAAAAGACTAGCTCTTGAAAAGGGGTGGAGCCAAAATGGCATAGTAGCACAGAAATTTGGAACCTTTCTGAGAATTCTCTCAAGCTAACCTTAAAATAATGCCTCAAAAAAAATACTGTAGTGGCAGAGCCAACAAGGGGATGGAGTAAAGTAACTTTTCTGCAGAAAACACCTTGGAAGACAAGCAGAGAGGATCTATTTTACTGGGGTGAGAATGGGATAACATCTGGAAGCAAAGCTGTGTACCTGAGTTCAAACTACCCATATAGCTACTGCTCCAAGTTTCAAACATGGGCACAAGCAAAACTTCATGACCCTGAGACCCTACCTAAGCCAACAGTGGAACACTCCACATCCATCCTTTGAAGTTCCAAGCCCTATCACAAGACTGCAATGAGGTTTCAAGGTGTGAGCAAGTCAGCAAGAGGCATCTAGCCCATTGGAACCTAATGGAGGACCAGAGCCTCTGTCCAAGCTGACAGTTCAAGGACTCAAACCCCAGTATAACCCCAGCACAAGACATTCCATGCCTGACTGGTTCTAGCCTAATGAGAGGCATAGAACCTTACCCAAGCCTGCAGTGAGGCCCCAAGTCCCATTACAAGGCAATCTTCAGTGTGCTTGGCCTGTGTAAACCCTGAGTGAGGTCAAGAGCCCCCATCTATGCTTGAGATGAGGCCCTGAGCTCTAGCACAAGGTAGCTCACAGTGCTCTGAGCCCTGTAAGTCATAAGCAGTCCCTAGAGGAGACTAAATAAGCAGTGATAGGTGGCTTTTAGAACTCCCAGGCCATAGGCCATCACACCACCTTAGAAGAACTAAAATTTGCAGAAATCCAGAACTTAGAATTGAGCTAATTCCTTAGCAACCAGGAAAAGCTTAAGCTTTACCTTTTATCCTGGGAACAGGTCCCACCTTTAAGATGAAAGTACATTTAAAAAAAAGAAGGGCTGAGAAAATGTACAAACAGAAAAAGTACCACCCAACAATAGAAAATTATTATGAAGACAAAGAAGAACAAGGTACAGATTTAGAAAGGAACAGAAAGATCAAAGGAGCCACATGTAAACCTTCAAAGAAAAATGGGAATTGGTCTTAAGCTTTGGAAGAATTCCAAAAAGAATTCAGAAATCAAAAGGAGAGGAGGAAGAAAATTAGGAAAATAAGTTAAAATAATACAAAAAGAAAATAATAGCTTAAAAAGCAGAAATGGTCACATGGGGGGGGCATAAAAATCCATTGAAGAAAAGAGTTTTTTTAAAAAAGTAGAATTGACCAAATAGAAAAGGAGGTTTAAAAACTTACAGAAGAAAATAATTTCTAAAAACGAGAATTGGGCAAATAGAAGCTAATGACTTCCTGAGACACCAAGAAACAACAAAACAAAATCAAAAGAATTTTAAAAATAGAAAAAATAGAAAACATCTTATTGAAAAAACAATTAGAGCCAAGTCAGGATTATATAAGATTTAGTGCTTCTATATTAAAGGATTAGAAGGCTTGAGATATAATATTCAAGAAGGCAAAGGAACCAAATATATAATCAAGAACTAACCACTTGGGAAAATTAGATATATTCTCTCAGAATGGTCCTTTAATAAAACAGAAGATTTCCAAGCAATCCTAATGAAAAGACCAGATCTAAACAGAAAATCTGATGTTCAAATACAATACTCAAGAGAAGCATAAAAAGGTAAACAAGAAAGAAAAAAAAATAAGAGATCAATAAGGTCAAACTGTTTTTATTCCTATGTGGAAAGATGATATTTGTAACACAAAATTTTTATCATTATCAGACTAGTTAGGACAATTATACCTAGACAGAGAATATGGGAGTAAGCTGTTTAAGATGACATGCAAAAAATAAATCAAGTAAAAAGGACTATTGAACTGAGGGAAAGGGAAAGAGAGAGGTAAAATGGAGTAAATTATCTTACCTAAAGAGGTGCTTTTTATCCCCATTAAAGTGGAGGGTAAGATAAGGATGGTGATGGACAATGCTTAAACCTTACTCTCATTGGATCTGGCTGGGAGGGAATAACAACCATACTCATTGGAGTATGGAATCTTATATAACCCTATAGAGAATTAGGAGAGGAATAAGATAGGGGATAGGGAGGGGGTTATTATAAGAGAGAAGAATTGGGGGGGTGGTTAAAAGCAAAATACTTGTGAGGAGGGACAGAAAGAAGAGAGAAAGAGAAGGGTCAAAGGGGGGCAGAAATAAGATGGAGGGGATTATATAGCTGGCTATCATAAATATGAAAGAACTCACCATAAAATGGAAGGGGATAGTAGACAGATAAAAAACAGAATCCTATGTATGATGTTTACAAGAAACATATTTGAGGGAGGGAAATGCACACAAAGTAAAGGTTAGTGGATGAAGAAGAATCAATAATGTTTCAGCTGAAGTAAAACAAAAGAGTAGAAATAGCAATCATGATCTTAGACAAAGATGAAGCAAAAAGATTGAATTAAAAGAGATAAGGAAGAAAATCACTTCTTGATAAAAGGTATTATAAACAATGAAGCAATATTAATACTAAACATATAGGCACTAAATGGTATAGACTCCAGATTTTTAAAAACAGAAATTAAGTAAGGTTCAGGAGGAAATAGACAGTAAAACTATACTAGTGGGAGACCTCATTTATCAGAACTAGATAAATCTAACAAAAAAATGAACAAGAAAGAAGTAAAGGCAGTGAATGAAAATTTAGAAAAGTTAAATATAATAGATATCTGGAGAAAATTGGATGGGAATAAAAAGGAATATACCTTTGTTTTAGCAGTACATGTTATGAACACAAATATTGTCTATTTACTATACTAGGGCATAAAAACTTCACAAGCAAAAGCAGAAATAATAAATGAATCCTTTTCAGATCAAGCAATAAAATTATAATCAATAAAAGTCAATGGAAATGCAAATTAAAATTAATTGGAAACTAAATAATCTCATTCTAAAAAGAGGTAGGTCAAAGAACAAGTTATAGAAACAATAAATAATTTTATTAAGAGAATGACCATGAGGAGACAGCACACCAAAATTAATGGGATATAGCCAAAGCAATATGTTGGGGGACTAAATTAGAAATCCTAAAAAAAAGGAGAAATTAATAAAATTGAAAGTAAGAGAACTATTGAACTAATAAATAAGATCAGAAGTTGGTTTTATTTAAAAATAGAGCATTGTTTAATTTGATTTTAAAGAAAGGAAAGAAGAAAATCAATTTATGTGTATCAAAAATGAAAAGAGTGAATTCACCATCAGTGAAGGGGAAATTAAAGCAATCATTACCAGCTACTTTGTCCGATTATATTACAATAAATCTGACATCTAGGAGAAATGGATGAATATTTTAAAAAATTTAAATTGCTTAGATTAACAAAAAAGGAATAGAATACTTAAATAATCCCATCTCAGAAAAAAAAATAACAAATCATCAATGAACTACCTAAGAAAATATCCCCAGGGTTAGATGGATTCATACATGAATTCTATCAAACATTTAAAGAACAATTAATCCCAATACTATGTAAACTATTTGACAAAATAAGTAAAGGAAGAGTCTTACCAAATTCTTTTCATGATGCAAATATAGTGATGATATTTAATCCAGAAAGAGCAAAAGCAGAGAAAGAAAGTTACAGACCAATTTCCTTAATGAATATAAATGCAAAAAAAAAACCTTAAATAAAATAGTAGCACAGAGACTGCAGAAATAGATCACAAAGATCATTCATTATGTCCATGTTGAATTTATGTCAGAAATGCAAGGCTGGTTTAATATTAGGGAAACTATCAATATAATTGACCACATCAATAACAAGATTAACAGAAATCACTTGCTTATATCAATAGATGTAGAAAAAGCCTTCAACAAAACACAATATCTATTCCTACTAAAAATTCTAGAAAACATAAGAATAATTGAGCCTTTTCTTAAAATGATAAGTAAGTTAGACATTTAATCAGCAAGTATCATGGACAATGGGGACAAGTTAGAAGCCTTCCCAGTAAGATCAGAGATGAAGCAAGGATGCTTATTATCATCACCATTATTTAATATTGTATTGGAAATGCTAGTTTTAGCAACAGGACAAGATGAAGAAGTTGAAGGAGTTAAAGTGGGTAGTGAAGAAACCAAACTATCACCCCTTGAAGATAATATGATGTTTTACTTAGAAAATCCTAAAAAATCAAACTAAAAAGTTAGTTGAAATAATTAATCCCTTCAGCAAAATTGTTTTTTATTTTGTAGATCTGAAAGAAATGAAATTCATGTGGAAGAATGAAAGATCAAGAATATCAAGGGAATTAATAAAAAAAAAGATGAAGGAAGGTGGCCAGTTCTCAAACTGTACTATAAAGCAGTAATCATCAAAACAATCTTGTCCTAGCTAAAAAAAAAAATAGATTCGTGGATCAGTGGAATAGATTAGGGGTAAATGATCTTAGCAATCTAGTGTTTGAAAAAAACAAAGATCCAAGCTTTTGGTATAAGAACTCATTATTTGACAAAAATTCTGGCAAAACTGGAAAGCAATATGGCAGAAACTAGTTATAGATCCATATTTCACACCTTATAACATGATAAGGTCAAAATGAACATATGATTTAGACATCAAGGATGATACCATAAGTAAATTAAGGAAACATAGCATAATTTACTTGTCAGATCTATGGAAATGGGAAGGATTTATGTCCAAACAAGAGATATATAACATTATAAGATGTAAAATGAATATTTTATATACAAAATTTAAAAGGTTTTGTACAAACAAATCCAAAGTAACGAAGATTAGAAAGGAAACAACAAACTAGGGAAAATCTTATATTTCTCTGATAATGGTTTCATTTCTCAAATATAGAGAACTAAGTCAAATTTAGAAGACTATCAGCCCTTTCCCAGCTGACAAAAAGTCAAAGGATATGAACAAGCAGTTTTTAGATGAAGAAACCAAAGTTATCAATAATCATACAAAATAATGTCCTCTATCACTGGAATAGAGAAATGCAAATTAAAACAACCCTGAGGTACCACCTCACCCCTATCAGATTGGCCAACATGAACGTGACAAATGTTGGAGGAGATTTAGTAAAATTGCACACCAATATATTGTTGGTGAAGTTGTGAAATGATCCAGCCATTCTGGTGGGCAATTTGGAACTATGACCAAAGGGCTATAAATCAGTACATACCCTTTGATCTGGTAATACTCTATTCCAAAGAGTTTTTTTTTTTTAATTAGGGGGTGGTGGAAAGAACTATTGTACAAAAAATATTTATAGCAATCCTTTTGTGGTAGCAAAAAATTGGAAATTGAGGGGACATACATCAATTGGAGAATGGCTGAGCAAATTGTGGTAGATGATGGTGATGGAATATTATTGTGCTGTTAAGAAATGATGAACAGAATGATTTCTGAAAGAGCTGGAACGACCTACATGAACTGATGCAGAGTGAAATTGACAAAACCAGGAGAACACTGTAAGGAGTACAGTGATTCCTCACCTATTACAGAAGTTACATTCCAGAGACCCCCATGAAAGGTGAAAATCCATGAAGTAGCAGCATTGTATTTATTTAATTATGAATATTTTAAGGTTTTACAAACCCTTCCAACCCTCCTATAAACCCTTCCCAAACTCTTATTAACCTTTCCCCACACTCATATAAATACTAAGCCAATCAGTACCTAGGATACAGAACATAGTGCTATAGTTGGTCGCCTTTAATTCATCAGCCAATAGTGTGCTCTGTACAATCTCACATTGGCAAATTTGCACAAGAGGTAATGGCATGCTGCATTTCCATTGTGTACAGTATGGTATTCATCCATAAAATCCCGAGATATAGTGAAAACTCTGAGATACAGAATTAGATTTTTTTTAAACCCTAGATACAGTGAAGCCACAATATGTGAATGGTGATATATAGTGAGGGATGACTATAACAGCTTTATTGTGGAATGATCAACTGTGAAAGATTAGCTACTCTCAACAATACAATGATCCAGGACAATTTTGAAGGACTCATGAAAAAAAAATACTATCGACTTCCAGAGAAAGAACTATTTGAGTTGGAATGCAGATCAGAACACTCTATTTTTCACTTTAGTTTGGATTTTTGTTTTCGTGTTTTGATTTTGTATGAGTATTCTCTTACAAAAATGAATAATATGGAAATATGTTTTGCATGATAATACATATATAACTCAGACCAAATTGCTTTTCATCTCTGGAAAGAGGGAAGGAGACAATTTGTTTCATATAAGTTCAGAAACTTATGTGGAAAATTGTTATTACATGTAATTGGTAAAATAAAATATCTTTAGGGGGAAAAAAAGAAAGACTACTTCTTGGAAACGCTGTTTGGAATTTTGAAGAATAAAACTTCCTTTCAGTGAAGATAGAAATGAATTTTGAAGCTTTTCATAGTTAAGTCGGGGAAGGAAAGATGTGAGAGATGAGAATTTTTTAATTTGTGTGCTTCAAACCTCAAAGGCATGTAGGGGAGTTCTAATAAGACAGCCTCAAGACCCTCCAGGAAATCATTGTTGATAGAAAATATCTTCTGCAAGGAGAATGTGTGGGTGAGTAGGGGGAGGGGAAGGGCAGAGAAGAAAGATGCCTGCTATTCAATTGGGGTTTATCACATCAAAATTTTCATCATTACTTAAAACTTAAAACTGTCAAGCAGTTAAGAAACATTTATTAAACATCTATAGTGCCAAGCACTTGACATACAAAGACAAAGACAGTCCCTGCTCTCAAGGAACTCACAGTCTAATGGAGACACAACCTACAAACCTCTATATACAGTGGTAGCCTTGTATCCACTGTGGTTACATTTCAAGACCTATCATGGATTGCTGAAACCATGGATATGAGCAAACACATTTTGACTGTGTGTGTGTGTGTGTGTGTGTGTGTGTGTGTGTGTGTGTGTGTGCTTTCTTTTCCCACTCTTGCCCATTCACTCAGAGCTCTGTTGCATTCCACTCCCAGTCCCCACTTTTTTTTCTAAGTGAAAGTGAAAGCAGAAAAACACTTCCACAGGGGACAAACTTCCCTTGCTTGGGTGGGGGTGGAGGAGTGGACCTCCTGAGGTGAAGCCTCAGAAATCACCAATAAGGGGGCCCTAATCTCTAGGAGAAATTGGGGATAATCAGCTGAGGAAACACATTAGCATTTAGAGAGGGTTGGAAAGGCTTGGGAAAGATGGGATTTTAGTTGGAACTTGAAAAGTGCTAGGGAGAAGAGTTGAGGAAGGAGAAAATTACAGGTAGAGAGATAAGCCAGTGAAAAGGTCCAGAGTGAGAAGATGAATTATCTTGAATAAGCAACAGCAAGGAGGCCAGGGTTACTGAATTTCAGATTATATAGAGACAAGTAATATATAAGAAGTCTAGAAAGGTAGAAGGAAATTAGGTTCTGAAGGCTTTAAAAGTCAAACAGCGCAGTTTATATTAGATCCTTGAAGTTATAAGGAGTTTATTGAATTGGAGTGTTGCTTGATTAGCAAAATTTGTTAGTAAAGTCAGTATTACAGTTGAGTGAGGATGTGCCAGAACAGGGACTTGAGTCAAGGTCATAGGTGTCATAGGAGAGGATTATTAACCCTTCTGTAACCAGAGATATTTTTTGGGGGGCACTTAAGGGACTAAATTAGGGTGGTCTTTGTGAGCAGAAGAGCTGAAAAGCAGTTTGGAGAATCAATACTAATTTGAGTTCAGAGTTTTTGCATGGATCACTTAGGGGCTGGATCTTTTCCTTCATGATGCTTTGGAAAATCTACAACTTCCCATAAGTCTGAGGCTGCTGATGAAAGAGGATACCATTATAAGAATATCCCAATCTATCATGGGATATTCTAACTAGCAGCTCTTATCCTGTACAAACCACATTTCCAGCCATTTCCATCCTCCAAAGGAAGAGCTCTATTTAGAGATAGACTCATTGTGTGCTTCAGCCCTTAATAGAGTAACTCAAGATTAGAATCTTATCTAAACTTTGGTAATACTAAGCACTTAGTAGGTGCATAATCTTGGAATATATACTGTGACAGTTGAGTTTGTGAATTCTGTAATATTAGCAATCAAAATTGGCCTATGTTGTCTTCATTAAACCTAGAGAAAAGCAGAATGGCACCATGCAAAGACCATCTCCAATAACTTGTGAAAAGAAGAAAGAGGCTATTGTTTGTGCCCTCTGTGTAGAGGATTATACAGTAGCAAAAGGAAGCAGGAGATGTATTGGAGGAAAGCCTGGTCAGTTTGAGTCTTGGACCATGGAAGCAATGTCAAACAGTGGAATTCTAATCTGAACCCCAAAGTGTTAGGATGAGGACTCACACAGATTGCTATCCTCATTGTGCATGGACCAAGATATATTTGAAAGGGTAAAGGAAAGGGGATGACCCCTCACCACTGAAACTTGTATAATTATAAAGAGCTCTCATTACTTCTTAGGGCATCTTAATGGCACAGTGATTAAAGTGACAGGTTTGGAGTCAGGAAGACTCATCTTCCTATGTTCAAATCTTGCCTCAGACACTTAATACCTGAGCAAGACACTTAATGCTATTTGCCTTAGTTCCTCATTTCTAAAATGAGCTAGAGAAGGACATGGAAAACCATTCTAGTGCTTTTGCCAAGAAAACCTCAAATGAGATCACAAAGAGTCAGATATAACTAGAATGATTGAACAACATCACCTCGTTGGATCTTCCAGTTTTATTTCTCCAACCCAGTTCATCATTTCCTGACATCTCATAATTCTGAATATCTTACATCTACTTTCCTAGCTCTCCAAAGAGATAAAAGATGCCACAAAAATGCATGATAGAAGTATTTATTGGATGAATAAATGAGTGAATGAATGAATGATGAATTTCATGGACTGGCATCTAACTGCATGTATGTGCATGTGCGTGTGTGTGTGTATGTGTGTGTGTGTCTGTTTTGTGTGTGAAAATACTGCCCAAAGAGCTTTGTGGAGAAGGAAGAAAATGTTTCAGCCTTAATAAACTCTTTATTTGCCTAAATAAGTAATTAATTTGGAAAACATCTAACATTGCATTTCTGATTTGCTTTAAGGTAGTTATATGTGAATCTCATGTTCCATTTTATTTTAGTCATTTGTGCACAGGCTTTATTTATTTTACTCATCTCTAACCTAATATAAGTTTCTTGGGATAGGCGTTCTGTCATGTTTCTTTGTATCTCACTCAGCCCTTGGAATACAGTTAAATGCATTTTAGTTGAAAGGATGAATGGATTCATATAGAGAATACATAATAATAGAAATTGAATTCAGGTACCTTTCTTTTTTTGCCTCTCTATACCTGTAGAATTTGAACTCACAATGAATTAGTTTCCTTACAATAATTTTATGTTCTAAAACAGATACAGAGGTGGCTAAGTGGCAAAATGAATAGAGCATCTGGAATTGGGAAGAATTGGCAAATCATTTAACCCAGTTAGCCCAGTCTTTGCCCTTCTATCTAACAGTTGTTATTAAGAAAGAAAGAAGTGTTAAAAGTTTTTTTTTTAAATAAAAGGGACATGGGGGCAGCTAGGTCAGTGGATAAAGATGGGAGGCCTTGAATTCAAATCTGGCCTCAAATACTTTCTAGCTGTGTGACCATGGGCAAGTGAATTAACTGCTTCAGTTTTCTCATCTGTAAAATGAACTGGAGAAGAAAATGGCAAACCACTCTAGTATCTTTGCCAAGAAAACTCCAAAATAAGGTCGCAAAGAGTTGGGTATAATTGAAAAATGACTTAAACAAATGTATTCTCTTCATATTTATTCTTTTTGTATTTATATTTGTACTCAACTCCATTAGAATGTAAATTCCTGAGGAGTAGGGGTTGATTCAAGCTTTCTATTTCTATCAATAAGCACAATGCTTGGCAAATAGTAGGGATTTAATAAACACTTATTAAATATTGATCAATTGATTGAAAGACAAAAAATAAGATGATTTAATTACTGAGAGAGCTGAGGCTAGGACCCAGATCCCCTTATTCTCCAGCAAATGATCCTTTCACTTTGTCTTAACCACTATGGATTCATTCTTTTGAAGCAAAACATTGTGTCTTACAGAAATACAAATTTCCTCTAAGTAAAGGTATAACTTCATAAAGCTACTGTCAGTAATTCATATCTGCTAAGATCCTTTTCAATATGACAAGTCTCTGAGAGAAACTTTAAGAAGAATTAAATGGGCAATAGGCAGGCAAATCCAGGGATATAGATGCTGCCTGGTAATGGCAAACCTGGGAGAAAGTGAGCACTTTCTATGAACAGGTCCTTTTGTTGAATAAAGGGCAGAGCAATGGCTAAACAAGTTGTGGCATATGATTGTGATGGAATACTGCTGCATCATATGAAATGACTAGCAGGTTAAGTTTGGAAAAGCATGGAAAGACTTGAAATTATGAAGAATGAAATGAGCAGAACCAAGAGAAAATTGTATACAGTAAAAGAAATAGTTCGAAGATGGCTTGTGTCTGTCCACCTCTAGAGAAAGAACCGATAATTAGAAATAAGAAAGACATAGCTTTTTATATAAATATATCTTTTTGTCAAGTGATTCCATCTCTGATGTTGGGAAGGGGAGGGGATGGAGGAAGGGAGTTATCTGATATTTTAATGTAACAAACAAATAAACAAATTTAATTTTTAAAAAAATGCTATCTTACCCAGAGTCTGGTTTTCTGTAATGCCTTGATTCCAACAATGATTTTTCCAAAATCTCTCATATTAATTATCTACATTATAGTAATGAATAAATAAAGGATGTATAAGTGTTTACTTTGTACAAAACCTTTTGCTAAGTTCTGGTGAAATACATAAAAAAGGTAAGATAGCCCCTGTTCACATTTTAAAAGAGGAAACATCACATATGGCAGGTTTGCACTGTAAGTCAGATAGAAGGATTCCATGGCCCTTAGGGTAAAGCAGCAAAACAGATGGCAATGTATCCTCTCTAATGTCTTCTCCACTGATAAAATAATATTCATTTCTGATGTTGAACCATTTGACAGTATCAAGGACTTTGGGGCCAAGAACTTTCTTTTCTAGGTCTTGTTATAGTGAAAATCACCTTTAAAGATTGATATAATATTAATTTATGGTCGCCAAGGAATTTACTTATGAAATTCCTAAAATGAAACATTCAAGTCAGAATGGAGTTTATGGTGGTTTAATCACAACGGGAGTAGGAAAGAAGGAGAGGGAGAGAAGGAAAGAGGGGGGAAAGGAAAAAGGTTAACTCAACCTTCTGGCAGAGCCAGAGGGAGTTTAGGCCCAAAGGCCAAGGTAGAAAGGAGAATCAGTCATTGACTCAGGTGACCGATCTGAAGGAAAGCTGTCTGTGGGCCTCCTTCCTGCTCAAGTTCCTAGAACGAACTGCCGCCTAGCCCTGTCCACAGGAAGTAAATGAATTCCAGAGGCTACTCTCTATGTCACTTCCTCTGCCTCACAAGTGCCAATGGTGGCTCAAGCTTGGCTTAGGACAGCCCAGGTGGGCAGTTAGTTATTTCTGATTTGTCATTGACTAGCACATGCCCATGTAGTGTGGGTGTGCACAATTTTGGGTGCTAGACCAAGCAAGATAGAGATTCAAAAATCATAGTCTTTAGTAGCTATGGCTATAACACCTGCAGGAACAGTTGCTAGGCTACATCTTCACAGAGATTGTTTACCAAGATGTTGGTTATGAACGCTTTTTTGGAAGTATTGCTATTACCAAGGCTTTTGGCTTTAGGAGTCCTGGCTATGTCTACTGGGATCTGAGGGAAGATGATGATCAAGGTTGGAGTAGTAATGGTTTGACTAGTATGACACCTACTGCCTCCTGAACCTCCCTCAGGATGCTTTGGTGCCTCAGCCAAATTGGCTCTCTCATGCAGTACAGTAGTTGGTGGAGAAGGCTGGCCTCTTTGCCACAAAAACTGCTTCCCTCCTGTGAAGATTGGATTTGGCTATCTCCTGATTGTAACAATGAAGGTACTTATCTCTTCCTTTATTATGAAGATTAAATTTTAATCCCCATTCTATTTTTAGATTTTAATCCACAAAAGTGTTAACTCAGCATTTGAAGTAGATCTACCCATTTTAATCTACAAAAAAGTAACTAACTACTAAAGGTGCGAATCAACTATAAAAGGTATGATATGACCAAAAGAGGTATAATCTAACCAAAAAAGGTGTGAACGCCCATTTCATACATTGAGTGGGCAGTCCTGGAGAGGAGAATCTCCTGTGATTGGTAGATGTGAAATTTAGGGGAGGTGACACAAGAGAAAAAGATCCTTAAATACAGGAAACAGAGGCACACAAGA
Organism: Monodelphis domestica; assembly: GCF_027887165.1. Taxonomy (NCBI): domain Eukaryota; kingdom Metazoa; phylum Chordata; class Mammalia; order Didelphimorphia; family Didelphidae; genus Monodelphis; species Monodelphis domestica. The sequence goes on along the minus strand of NC_077227.1, from coordinate 440,848,877 downwards.
TATAAATGGAAGAACTCTGACTTGTAGTTGGACTGGAGGATCAGATTCTCAAGCTTGGAGTGAAGAAGAGTCACTCAGAGGAGAGACTGGAAGATAGACACTCTGACTTGGCTGTGGAACTGGACCCTGGAGGACCTTATGAAGGAGACCTCATTTTGCTTTCATTTTAGATGGTCACTGTGGTGATTATAAAGGTTGACTTAATTCCCTGCCTTTCCAGAGGTGTGACCCTCCAAGAAAGGCCCATTGTCTTGAGACTCCTTTCCCTGATTAGGGCCTTAGAATTTCTATCTGACTCAGAGGAAGCCAGAGTTTCTCTCTCTCTCTCTCTCTCTCTCTCTCTCTCTCTCTCTCTCTCTCTCTCTCTCTCTCTCTCTCTCTCTCTGTCTCTCTCTCTCTCTCTCTCTCTCTCTCTCTCTCTCTCTCTCTCTCACAGTCTCTCTCTCTCTGTCTCTCTGTCTCTCTGTCTCTCTCTCTCTTTCCTTAATATCTTCCCTCTGTTGTAAATAAAACTACCATGAATTCCATTCTACTTTCGTAATTCATTTGGGATTTAGAAATTAAATTCATGGTGACCACCGATTAAATATTCAAGTCCAAACATATAAATTTTAACACTTGGGGATGGTTATGGTGGCTGAGCTGGAAGCAGTTTGAAGTATGAGGTGCTATTATTTAGGGATCTTGTACTAATTTGTCTGTTGTTAGCAGTGTAAAAATTAAAATTAAATCTCAATAATAAAAATATTATATTTAAGGGATTTATTAATGATCATTAGAAATGAAGGAATAAAAAAGGTAACACAATAAAAAAAACACATGCCCATGGCTAATTAACCATTTCAAAACACCCAGCTTACCATCCTTACTTTCAAGCCCAAGAGGGTGAGACCCTCCACATCCCTGCCTAATATCCTCTGTCTACAGGAAGTATAAAATGATAGGAAGTCAGTGGGATCCTGGGAAATGTAGTTATTTTTTAGGGTAACAGATTTTCAAATATATAGCAGTTGATCAGGAGTTGCTGGTGGTAGTGAGGAAAATGGAACCTTTTTCTACAATGATTTCTCTCCTCACTGGTGGCTGTGGTTGCTGGGCTGGTAGCAAGTTTGGCTTTGAGTACATGTGTGTGTAAGTATGTGGGGTAATAGCTATTCCCAAGGGTCTTGGGTTTAATGTCATTGGTTGCCTCCATCAGAGTGTAAGGGGAGATTGTGATCAAGGTGATGGTGATGGTTTTCTTCCTATCTTTACCCCAGAATGAACTAATGAGAATTAACACCTATATAGAACTTTAAGACTTTTAATGTACTTTCCATACATTATCTTATTTAATCCCTACAATCACCCTACTAGAAGAGTGCTATTTTATAGAGATGTTAAGAGAATTTCCTTGGGTCCCACAGATATTAAGCTTCTTATGTAGGATTTGAAATCAGTTCTTTCTGACTTCTGACTATCCAGTATAGCATCTAACTGCCTTACGATCAATTCTTGCAGGACTGGGATATAATTCATTTGGATCTAATGAACTGAACTCATCAAGTGCAGCTAAGTACTAGTTACCTTGAATTTCAACTTGCCTAGTGACCATTTCTGCTCTGATCTTTGCCATTTTAGATCATTCTTCTCAACACAGAAAGCAAAAGCAAAATCATAACTCAGTATACAAAGCAATGGTGCTGTCTCTTCTATGATCCTTCTGTTTTGCCCAATATAGTTTATTTGATTTTTTACAAGAAAACATTTTCGTTGTCTGCTATGGCAACCCTTGTCAGTCTCAGGTAGTTCTGAGACTTGGATCTTCTGATCCTTCTTTCAAAGAATTCTTGCTTTCTATTCATTCTTGTCCAAATGCTCTTGCTTCAGTCTTATGCAGTTTTGTTCCCCACAATGGTCTCTTTAGATAGTGCCCCTTCTTTAGAATTGTCTTCAGATTTCTTTGTTGAGAGCTTCTCATTCCTTCTGGTCTGACTTCCCTTTAGAACTTCCAACTATGGTATTATAGTTGAAAAGATGTTGGCCTTAAGAGTCAGAGGGCTTGGTATAGATCCCACATTGGTAGTCAGCAAACCTGCAACCATTTCCCAAAGCTCAAGCCAACAATGACTGCCTCATACCGGAAATATCTATGATGCCCTAGTAAGAAGCCTGGAGTCCCTAAATCTATAAACCTATGAATCAATGACCATGTTATTTAGGGTATATATTGATTTTTAATGTGTATAGTTGATGACTATAATATTATTTTAATGGGTAATATTTAAGATTCCAATATGCTGAACCCAAAGAAAAATACACTTTTTGATGTTGCTGTTACTTTTGGATCTCATATAAAGAAGGTTTTCTTTTTTCTTCATTTTCTTTTTCTCCATTCTACATGATCTTGTTGGACTCAGTATCAACACTGCAGCTATGATGTTACTAAGTAGATAACTTATAGGGTGTTTTAATTGAATTGTTTGAATTTAACATAAAGGGAATTGCAGAGATGCTTATGCTTGCTCACATAATTAACCTTCTAGCCTCATAAATGTTTGTCTTAACCTGTTTTTCTAGGGCCCACAATGCAAGTATGGAGGAAATAGGAGGTTTTCTTAACCTTTTCCACTGATCCTGCATCAGTTACTGACTTTACCTAAAGGATTATAACTCTAGAGCCCAAGGGAACCTGAAAGACCATCTAGTCCTCAACCTCATTGTAAGCATGAGGGAATTGAGGCCATGAGATGGTTAGTGGTTTGTCCATGTTCACAGAGGCAGTAAATATCAGGGATGGAATTTGAACCTGGGTGCTCTATTTCTTTTCTGACATGAATGGCATGAGCAATCCCAATGGTCTTGACACAAAATGGCAAGAGGAGTTGAAGTGCCTTTGGACCTTCTCTTTGTTATTGATTTCCCTCCCCTACTCCTCCTCCCTCCGCCCCTCCAAACACAGACACAAGGTAAAAAACATTCTAACTTTGTGTTAGCATGAATAATCCAAGTGTGGAAATCCTGGGATCACATTTTATGAAATAAGGGGCAGAGAATTGGAGTGAAATTACTTGAAATTGAATAAAATATTGCATTTTTAGATTGGCTTTTTAATCAAGAATGCACCTTCTTTTTAAAGCTCTTCAATTTTTACACTTTCATGCTCTTTATCCTTGGGAAAATATTCCCAATTACTATGTATGAGGACTGTTGTTGGAGTTTAAACAGAGATTCATTATTTTGCCTTTAACAATGGATAGGAATGTTTGTAAATGTTCATTTCTTTTTCAAGAATTCATGCTTTAATAGACTCCCTGCTTTGCTAGTTCTTAGTTTGAAGGTTGGTCTTCCCTAATCTTCTGCCTGCCTTTTGGGCCTTAAAAACAAAGTTTCCCTTCATATTACTATTTTTTTTTCTGTCTAGCTCTGATGAACTATTCATTAGCTTTGTTTTTTTCAGGTTATTTTTTTTAGCCTCCCCTCCCTGGATCTTATGATCAGAGAGTCCTATCTAGTCTACCCACTTTATATTATAGATGAGGAAATTGAGACCTAAAGAGATTTGTGAAAAATCACATAGAGGAGGGCAGTTGGGTGGCTCAGTGGATTGAGAGCAAGGCCTAGAGATGGGAGGTCCCGGGTTAAAATCTGGCTTCAGATACTTCCAAGCTGTGTGACCCTGGGCAAGTCACTTAACCCCCATTGCCTAGCCCTTACCACTCTTCTGCCTTGGAACCAATACACAGTATTGTTTCCAAGATGGAAGCTAAGGGTTTAAAAAAAAGTCACATAGATCATAAGTGTCAGAGAAAGGATTCAAAGCCAGTATCCTGACTCTAACTTATGCACTCCTAATGGGCACCTTAGTATTCAAAATTAAGGGATAATTGATATATTGAACTAGGTAGAATTGGGACATTTTGAGAGGAAATAGGAGTATTAAAATATGACCATCTCTTTCAAGATTTGTCACCCTGAGAAAATAGGCTTCCCATCATCATCCATCCCAGATGCAGAGGTACTGCTCCATCTTTTAAGGCAAGTGAGATTTACACTGCTTTGCAAGCCTTAAAGTTCCAGCTAATCAATCAATAAACATTTATTAAGTGCCGGGATATAAGAAGAGTCCACAAACCATTCTTGTCCACAAGGAACTCTAACAAGGGAAACAACATACATACATACATACATACATGCACATACACACACAAGCTATATACAGGACAAATAGGAAATAGTTAAGAGAGGGAAGGAACAGAATTAAGAGGACTTGTGAAGTTTAAGCTGGGAATTTACTTGGGACTAAAAGTCAGAGTGGAAGAGGGAAAGCATACAAGGCATGGGAAATAGTTGGAGAAAATACCTGGAATTGAGAGATGGAATGTTTTGTTCATTGAACAGCAAGAAGGCCAGTATCCCTGAATCAAAGAGTGCATGACAGAGAGTAAAGTGGGACTGGAAAGAGAGAAGAAGGGTCAGCTTATTAAGGGCTTTGAATGTCAAACAGAGCATTTTTTTTATTTGTCCTGAACACAATAGGGAGTCCCTGAAGTTTATTGAGTAGGGGAGTGACAATAACTAGACTTGGACTTCATGAAAATCACTGGTAGGTGAAGGAGGATGGACTGGAATGAAGAGAAACTGAGGCAGGCAGGCCCACCTGCAGCTATTGTAATAATTCAGGCATAAAGTGCTGAGGGCCTGTAGTAGTGTGGTGACAATGTCAGAAAGCAAAGGGGACTTCTTCAATAGATGTTGCAAAGTGAAATCAATAGGTTGTGGCAATAGATTGGATATGAAAGATACGAGATAGTGAGAAGATAAGGATGAATCTTAGGGTGCAAGTCTGAGTGACTAGGACTTTATAAATCTTAGTGATTTCACTATTATTGTTGTTATGCCTAAAGCTTTAGCATACTTCTGAAGAAATGAAATCCTGTAACACTGTCCACTAAACCCACATTTTTATGACCACATCCTATGTCAATTCCTTGATGAACATAGCTTTCACTGAAGTGCTAAATGTGGGCTTTGTGTTCATTTTTGTTGACCATGATGATATCTTTTGTGGTATTTGGCTCAGGGCCTTAATCAAACCATATCCGTGGTATAGGAGGTGGGAAAGAATCTGGAGGCCTTCTCTCCATATTAATTTGAATTAACTGACAGCGCAGTACACTGTGAATCATCCAGTTCCTCTCTCTTGAGTGGCCCTTCTTTCAGCCTCATAGTTAAAAATCAGCATTTCTTTATCTGAAGGCATTTCTACTCCTTAGGAATCAGGATAAAGTCTGAACTTGGTGGCAAGCGTGTGTTTTTCAGCTAAACAACTGATTGGCGGTGGTGAGAATGTCTTCTTAACATGACTGTCTCTAACCTAATCACCAATGCATGTCTCTCCTTCTTCTTGAAGTCTTCCCTGATAGCTCACATTAATCTCTTCCTTATCTAACTTCTCTTGCACTTTCTGTCTACAATGCAATTAGCACCTTCTTGTATAATGGTTTGTCCTCAAATTGATTCATGTTTGTATGTCTTGTCTTTCCAAGTAGATTTTATATAGTCTTGTTCCATGAGAATAGACACCATGTCTTAACTATATTTATATCCTTTTTTCCCAGCTCCACTCAGTGCCTAGTACATTACCAGCTACCCAGAGCCCGTTCATTAATGTAAAAATAATAATAGAATTAATTGATTAATGATGAGCAACAAATTAATTATTGATATAAACTGTTTAGATACTATGCTGTGATTACAAAGTATCTTCAGTTTATATCAGTGAAGTGAAGCTCATAAGTGAACTTCTCTTCAGAGCCATGTGCAAGGATGCTAAGGAGACTCTTGTAATATAAAAATAAACTATTTATTGAGAATATAATGATAAAAAAGGATTTCTAACTCGAAAGGATTCTAACTCCACCTAAATAAAACTCCCTGGTTCCACAAGGAACTGTTTCTCCTCTTTCCACAGGCTACTCTGATCCTTCCTGATCTGACTAATTCAAATTTTCACTATTCTACAATAAACTAACACTATTATCTTTATAATTCTTAATTTTGTCTCCAAGTTATAAAATAACAAAGGCTAGCTGGCTGAGCCTCAGCAAGAACCAAGTTAGGATTCTGAGCCTTAACAGACTCAGAGTCCAAACCAAAGACCAGGTCTTTATTTGGTCTTCTCAGAGATAAAACAATCTATGAAACAGCAATAGACAGTCACTAGTGTTTCCCAAGTTGGAAAAGGAAATCACTCAGGTCCTTCAGGATTTTCCCTTCTTTCCTTTTACCTCAGACAGTGAGCAAAGACGGAAAGGAAGATATCACCTCCTCCCAGCACTCAGAGTAACAGTCACACCCAGAGAAAGTAACTGCCACAGAAAAACCTTAAACCTCCCACACACATTGTCAACATTTGAAACTTACACTCTGTCTCAGATCTGCTTCAAACTCTAATTTTTTTCTCAAGCCAGCTTCTCTACTTCCTATCTCCAAACTAATATAACAAGACCTAATTTCTAATATCATTCTCATAGGAAGTACATAGAGTTCATAGAGTCTTCTTTTTGCCTCATCACCACATTTCTCTCTTCAACCCTTCCCTCACATAATTCAGTCTCAACATTCTTCTTTTGTAAGGGGTGTACCTGTTCATGACCATATTTGGGGTTGATTTAGGGAAAGGACAGATTGTAAGTTCCTTGAGGGCAAGGACTATTTCATTTTTATCTTTTAATCCTCAGCATCTCATAAAATACCTAGTATATAGAAGATGTTTAATAAATGCTTGTTGATTGATTAATTTATTTTGATAACTTTTCCCACTAAATGATTCAGCAGAACTGAATGTACAGGCCCCCCAAATAGGAAAGAATACTAAAGCTTGCCTTCATTTAGGATTAATCTGTAAATTCTTTGAAATCAGAAACTATCTTTTGCTTTTCTTTGTATCTCCAGTTCTTAGTACAGACCTTAGCACATAGTAGTTCCTTAATAAATGCTGATTGACTGAAAATGGCTTAGATTATGAGATATGCCTGGACCAGTCCTAACCCTTTTCAGGCTAAATGTCTTCCTAAGGTACATAAAATCCCCTGTAGATCCAATCTGCTTATCTAGGAGAGGGTCATCTCTATGATTAAATTGGTTTCTTAACACAAGTAAGTCCTAAGCTCCATGATCAAAGGAAATTCCCGTTACATATGTGAAAAGTCAGGAGATTCAAATGTCCATCCTTTAAATCTTCCCTTCAGTTTTGGTTAACCCACCATAACCCTGGACATAGCAGAAAGATTATTTGGACCGTTATAGTCTTCTAGAAAGTAATAGGTATGCTCTCCTTAAAGAATATCACTTACATTAAAACTATGGTTTTTCAGAACAAATCAATTCATATCACAAAGGGATTCTTGCTATCCTGAAGGAATGTTTGACACAGGGTTTCCTTAAACCTTTAGCTTCTCTTGAATTTACCCAGGACTTTCCCCAGCTATAGTCACCACTACATCCCCTTACAGGTGCTCAATAAATATTCATTGAATGAATGTGAAAAGAATACCTGAGCCCCACCACCCATATAACTAATTATTCCTGGACAAGTCACTTCCCCTGTTGGTACCTCATTTTATCTATTTATAACATGGGGGAGTGAACACAATGATCCATACATTCCTTGCTAACTCTGATATTCTGTTTTTCTAACTAAAATATTTTCATTCTACACAAGAGAAACCTCCCAAAAATGCATTCCCTGAAACAGATAAGGGAACTTATCTAAGGGAGTAATTGAGACTTCTTGTACATGTCATTCCTAACTTCTGTAGTTTATCTGTTGCTAACAGAAAGAAAAATATGTGCTTTAACTCTGTGGTAAGAAATGAACACTGTCTATATTATTTGACCCAAGTTTCAGTATCTCGCTTTATTGCTTTATTTATCTGATCTTTATTTACAGTATTATATTCATTATGCATATATATATATTGTTCCTTTGCTTCTGATTTTTTTGCTATGCACAATAATATTATTATTAGCTAATATTTATATAGCACTTACTATGCACCAGGGACTGTGTTAAGTACTTTACAAATATCTCATTTGAACCCTATGGCAACCATGAGAGGTAGATGCTATTATTGTCCCCATTTTACAGAGGAGGAACCTGAGCCAAACAGAGGATTACCCAAGATCATTCACTATCTGAAGTCAGTTTTGAACTTGTCTTCCTAATTCCAGATGTTGTATTTTATCCATTATGCTACCTAGCTGTCTCAATTTCCCATGTTGCTCTGAATTTCCCAGGACATTCTATATTAGAGTGGCAATATTCAAATAAGAGTTTCTTCACTCATTTCATAACTATTGCATAGCCATTTCCCCTTGCTTTCAATTATTAAAATAAGACTGTTAGGGGTCAGGTAGATGGCTCAGTAGATAGAGAGCCAAGGCTAGAGATGAGAGGTACTAGATTCAAATCCAACCTCAGATACTTGCTACCTCTATGACTCTTTGCAAGTCACTTAACCAAAATTGCTAGCCTTTACTGATTGTCTGTCTTGGATCCAATATTTAGTATCATTTCTAAGACAGAAGGTAAGGGTTTTTATAATATAAAATAAGGCATGTATGAGGTTCTTTTGTCTCCTTGGAATGTGGTTCCAGCAATGGGATTTCTGAATTAAATAAATAGCATGTACAATTTTTAACACTTCTGGAATGATTTTAATTTATTTTCCAAAAAGATTTAACTAATCCATATCATAACCAACAATGAATTCTTAGCCTTCTTGTCTTCCCATAGCTCCACCAGCAATATCTTCACATCTTTTATCATAGTTCTTATAATCTTTGATTCTAGACTTTTCCATTGATGGCTCAAAGGTGTTAGAAGGAAATGAGAATGTCCTTCTCCTGACAAGGAGCACCTTTGGCCCCAATGAGCAGATAGAATTCCCTCTGTGAACCTAAATCTATAGAATTCTTCCTCTAGTTAAAGAACAAGAAAGTAATCATCTCTTATATTACTCATTAAAACATTTGTCTGAAATTGCTTTTGGCAGGAAAATGCCTCATATGTAGACATCAGCTACATTTGCAGAATTAGACAAGAGAGTTAGTGCTGGGAAAGAATGTAACTAATGAATGAGTAAGCAACTATGAAACACTTTGCAAGGAAAATGCTATACAAATACTAAATTATAACAGAAGAAAAACCCCGGGCAGAACCCGCTTGAGAACTTTTATATTTTTGGGGAATGTTTAAAGAACTTACTGTAATAAGCTTTAGAAAATCCATAACAGAACATGGTCAAGATGGCTGCATAGAGGCAGTGAAAGTTCAGACCTCTGAAAACCCTTCCTTACCAATTACAAACTAAATGCTCCCAGGGGACTGAAAATCAAACCTAACAACAAAACAGAATCAAGGAACCCTCCTGATGGACTCAATTTAAAAGGTACACCCTGTCCCCCAAAAGCCAGAATTCGAGAACACCCGGGTTTAAAGGGAAGAGTGAAGAAAGGTCCCAGGACCCCCCAATCCCACCTAGAGTGCAAAGCTTCCATTGGCAGCTGGAACCTCTGGGTGGGAAAAGGTGCTGGTCTAGAGGGAGTACCTTGTGGGCAGAGCTGTGCCAGGCTCAGAGAATCTAATACAAGCAGTGGGGAAGGAGTTGGAGAGGGAGTGCAGAGTGGGCAGCCTGGTTGCAGCAGTGGAGATCTTCCATATTGCTTCCCTCCTTCTAAGAGTTTTGGCCTTAGGGCACATCAAGCCCAGCCCAGCAGGATTTAATCACATCAACATTCTTTAGAGGGCAGGGAAGCTGAAGCTCCAATACCCTTCCCCTAAAGACTGCACTGAGAGACTTGCTGACAAAACTCCAAAAAGGAAGACTGACAGAAAAGCCCAAACCCATAGACCCAACACATAATGAGAGGAGCAAGAGTCCAGGCAACTACAGGGGAAAATGAAGGGGCAAATATGATCAAACAACAGAAAAAGAAAAAAGAAATCACAATTGACAGCTTCTATACAGGCAATGAACAAAGAACAAATGGAACAGAGCAGGGTGAAACACCAAGCAATAAAACAGAAATGCCAGAGAATTTGACACAGGCTTTGGAAGAACTCAAAATGCAATTCAAAACACAATTAAGAGAGGCTGAAGACAATTGGGAAAAGAACTTAAAAATGAAGAGAAGTCATCTGGAAACAGAGACACTTGAACTAAAATGAGAAAATAGTGTCTTGAAAGCCAAAATCAACCAGCTTGAAAATGAGGCAATGAAGATGAAAGATGAGGCAAAGAAGATGAAAGAGGAGGCAAAGGAGATGAAAGATGAGGTAAAGAGGATGAAAGATGATCTCCAAAGAAAATCACACCAGAAGGAGAAGGATGATCAAAAAGCCAGGGATGAAATCCAGTCTTTAAGAACCAGAATACAACAACTAGAATCAAGTGACTTCACAAGGCAACAAGACACTAAAAAACAAAATGTAATGAATGAAAAAATTGAGGAAAATATGAAGCATCTCATTCACAAAACAGAAGATTTACAAAATCATTCCAGGAGAGACAACTTAAGAATCATTGGCCTACCAGAAGATCATGACAAAAGAAAAGGCCTGGACATCATACTACAGGAAATTATCCAAGAAAACTACCCTGATATTTTAGAACAAGAGGGAAAAGTGGAGATTGAAATAATCCACAGATCTCCTCCTGTACTTAAACTCCAACTGACAATACCCAGGAATGTTATAGCCAAATTCAAGAATGATCAGACCAAGGAAAAAATATTACAAGCTGCCAAGAAGAAGTCATTCAGACACCATGGAACCACAGTGAGGATAACACAGGATCTGGCTCCATCTACACTGAAAGACTGAAAGGCAAGGAATATGATATTCCAGAAAGCAAGGGAACTAGGTCTACAACCAATAATCAACTACCCAGCAAAACTGATGATATTCCTACAGGGGAAAGTATGGGCATTTAACAAAATAGAAGAATTCCAGGCATTTGTAAAGAAAACACCAGACCTGAACAGAAAATTTGATGTCTAAGCACAGAATTCAAGAGAATCATCAAAAGATAATTTAAAAAGATGGAAAAAAGAAAAAAAACAAAAAAAAATTTAAAGAGCCAATAAGTAAAAATGATATATATCCTTATAAGAAAAGAGGTCATTGGTAACTTAAAAATTGTTATTATCACCCAGGCATCTAGAAGAAGTACACTTAGAGGGAATAGTGACAAACTGTATAGGATGAAATGACAAGACATAAATATGTGTATAGATATATGCATGCATAAATACATATATGTGTGTATTCATATGTATATGTACATATATATGTATATGCATGTATACATATATGTATACAAAAAGAGCCAAAAAAAGAGGTTAATACTAAAAGAAATGGGAAAAGAAACTTAAGGGGGGTAAATTTATATGTCACAAAGAAGCACATGGTGGGAGAGGGGAGAATATCAACACACTGGAAGGGAAAAGAGGCTGGAGATAGGAAATACTCAACTCATACATGCATTGAAATTGACCCAAACAGGAAAGAACAATTCAATCCATTAGAGCAGAGAAATGAATTTTGCCCTATAGGGAAGTAAAAGGGTAAGAAATGGACTGGTGGGGAGGGAAACAGTACAAGGGACGGAGAGGGTGAGGGGTTAGTTTAAAAGGACCATAAAGAAAATAAGGGGGGAATAAGAAGGGTGGGGGTTAGAAATAGAAGTAAAATAAGGGAGGGAACTAGGGGGACTGATTAAAATCAAACATTGGTATAGAAGGAAATAGTGAAAGAAGAAAATGCAGGACTAGGAGTAGAAATCAAAATGCTGGGAAATACACAGCTGATAATCATAACTCTGAATATGAATGGAATGAACTCACCTATAAAATGCAAGCAAATAGAAGAGTGAATTAGAATCCAAAACCCTACCATATGCAGTCTACAAGAAACACACATGAGGAAGATAGATATGCCTAGGGTGAAAGTAAGAGGATGGAGCCATATCTATTGGGCATCAACTGATAAAAAGAAGGCAGGAGTCTCAATCATGATATCGGACAAAGCCAAAGTAAAAATACATCTGATTTAAAGGGATAAGGATGGTAATTACATCCGGATAAAAAACAATATAGACAACAAGGAAATATCAGTACTCAACATGTATGCACCAAATGGCATAGCATCCACATTTCTAAAGGAGAAACCAGTGGAATTCAAGAATGAAATAGATAGATAAACTATACTAGTGGAAGACCTGAACCTTCCTCTATCTGAACTAGATAAATCAAACCAAAAAATAAATAAGAAAGAGGTAAGAGAAGTGAATGAAATCTTAGAAAAATTAGAGGTAGTAGATATGTGGAGAAAAAGAAATAGGGACAAAAAGGAATACACCTTCTTTTCAGCAGCACATGGTACATTCACAAAAATTGACCATGTATTAGGACATAAAAACATTGCAAACAAATGTAATAGAGCAGAAATAATAAATGCAAACTTCTCAGATGACAATGCAATGAAAATAATAATTAGTAAGGATACATGGAGAGGTAAATAAAAAATTAACTGGAAATTAAACAATACTATTCTCCAAAACTGGTTAGTTAAAGAACACATCATAGAAACAATTAATAATTTTATTTAAAAAATGACAATGATGAGACATCCTTTCAAAACCTATCGGATGCAGCCAAAGCAGTACTCAGGGGGAAAGTTATATCCTTGAGTTCGTATATTAACAAACTAGAGAGGGCAGAGGTCATTGAATTGGGCTTGCAAATTAAAAAAAAAAAACTAGAAATTGGAGAAATTAAAAATCCTCAGATAAAGAATAAATTAGAGATCCTAAAAATCAAAGGAGAAATTAATAAAATTGAAATTCAAAGAACTATTGATTTAATAAATAAGACTAGAAGCTGATACTTTGAAAAAACAAATAAAATAGACAAAATAGTGGTCAATCTAATTTAAAAAAGGAAAGAAGAAAACCAAATTGACAGTATCCAAGAGGTAAAGGGGGATGTCACCTCTAATGAAGAGGAAATTATGGCAATCATTAAAACTATTATGCCCAATTATATGGCAACAAATAAACTGCCTAGACTAACAGAGGTAGAAATAAATTACCTAAACAACTCCATATCAGAAAAGGAAATTGAACAAGTCATCAAAGTATTCCCTAAAAAAAATCCCCAGGTCCAGATGGATTCACAAATAAATTCTATCAAACATTCAATGAACAATGAATCCCAATATTATATAAACTATTTGACAGAATGAGCAAAGAAGGAGTTCTACCATATTCCTTTTAAGACACAAATATGGTTCTGATTCCAAAGCCAGGCAGGTCAAAAACAGAGAAAGAAAACTATATACCAATCTCCTTAATGAATATAGATGCAAAAATCTTAAAAAGGATACTAGCAAAAAGACTCTAGGAAGTCAACATGAGGGTCATTCACTATGATCAAATAGGATTCATACCAGGAATGCAAGGATGGTTCAATATTAGGAAAGTCATCCACATAATTGACCATATTAACAAGCAAACTGACAAAAATCACATGATTATCTCAATTGACCCAGAAAAAGCCTTTGATAAAATACAACACCCATTCCTATTAAAAACACTAGAAAGTATAGGAATAGAAGGACCTTTCCTAAAAATAATAAACAGCATATACCTAAAACCATCAGCAAATATCATCTGCAATGGGGACAAACTAGAAGCCTTACCAATAAGATCAGGAGTGAAACAAGGATGCCCATTATCACCTCTACTATTTAACATTGTACTGGAAACACTAGCAGTAGCAATTAGAGAAGAAAAAGAAATTGAAGGTATTAAAATAGGCAATGAGGAGACCAAGCTATCACTCTTTGCAGATGATAGGATGGTCTATTTAAAGAGTCCTAGAGAATCAACCAAAAAGGTAGTTGAAATAATAATAAACTTTAGCAAAGTTGCAGGATATAAAAGAAACCCACATAAGTCACCAGCATTTCTACATATCTATAACAGATCTCAGCAGCAAGAATTAGGAAGAGAAATTCCATTTAAAATCACCCTAGACAATATAAAATACTTAGGAATCTATCTACTGAGACAAACACAGGACTATATGAACACAACTGCAAAACACTTTCCATACAACTAAAACTAGATCTAAACAATTGGAGACTAATCGATTGCTCTTGTGTAGGACGAGTTAACATAATATAAATGACAAACTCAAATTAATTTACCTATTTAGTGCCATACACATTGAACTTCCAAAAACCTTTTTTACTGAATTAGAAAAAAATCATAACAAAGTTCATTTGGAGGAACAAAAGATCAAGGATATCCAGGGAAATCATGAAAAAAAATGGGAAGGAAGGAGGACTTGCAGTCCCAGATTTCAAACTATATTACAAAGCAGCAGTCATCAAAACAATTTGTTACTGGCTAAGAGACAGAAAGGAGGATCAGTAGAATAGACTTGGGGCAAGTGACCTCAGCAAAACAATATATGATAAACCCAAAGATCCCAGCTTTTGGGTCAAAAATCCACTATTCGATAAAAACTGCTGGGAAAATTGGAAGACAGTATGGGAAAGATTAGGTTTGGATCAACACCTCACACCCTACACCAAGATACACTCAGAATGGGTGAATGAATTGAACATCAAGAAGGAAACTATAAGTAAATTAGGTAAACACAGAATAATATACATGCCAGATCTTTGGGAAAGGAAGGACTTTAAAACCAAGCAAGAGCTAGAAAAACTCGCAACATGCAAAATCAGTAATTATGATTACATCAAATTAAAAAGGTTTTGTACAAACAAAATGAATGCATCCAAAATTAGAAGGGAAACATCAAAATGGGAAACAATCTTCATAACAAAAACCTCTGTTGAAGGTCTAATTACCCAAATTTATAAACAACTAAACCAATTGTACAAAGAATCAAGCCATTCTCCATTTGATAAATGGGCAAGGGACATGAATAGGCAATTTTCAGTTAAAGAAATCAAAACTATTAATAAGCACATGATAAAATATTCTAAATCTCTTATAATCAGAGAAATGCAAATCAAAATAACTCTGAGGTATCTCCTCACACCTAGCAGATTGGCTAACAATACAGCAATGGAAAGTAATGAATACTGGAAGGGATGTAGCAAAGTTGGGACATTAATTCATTGCTGGTGGAGTTGTGAATTGATCCAACCATTCTGGAGGGCAATTTGGAACTATGCCCAAAGGGCGCTAAAAGACTATCGGCCCTTTGATCCAGCCATAGCACTGCTGGGTATGTACCCGAGAGAGATAATAAGGAAAAAGACATGTACAAAAATATTCATAGCTGTGGTGGCAAAAAATTGGAAAATGAGGGGATGCCCTTCAAATGGGGAATGGCTGAACAAATTGTGGTATATGTTGTAATACTATTGTGCTAAAAGCAATAATAAAGTGGAGGAATTTCATGGGAACTGGAACAACCTACAGAAACTGATGCAGAGTAAGAGGAGCAGAACCAGGAAAACATTGTACACAGAGACTGATACACTGTGGTACAATCAAATGTAATGGACTTCTCCATTAGTGGCAATGCAGTGATCCTGAACAACTTGAGAAAACTATGAGAAAAACCACTATTCACATTCAGAGGAAAAACTGTGGGAATAAAAACACCAAAAAAACAAACAAACAAAAAAAAAAACAACTGCTTGAATACATGGGTAGAGGGGATATGACTGGGGAGGTACACTCTAAGTGAACAACCTAATGCAAACACCAACAACATGGGAATAGATTCTGATCAATGACACAAGTAATACCCAATGAAATTGCATGTCAACTGCGGGAAGGCTTGGTGGAGGGGAAGGAGGGAAATAATGTGATTATTGTAACCAAGGAATAATATTCTAAGTTGACTAAATAAATTAATTTTAAAAATAAAAAAGAAACTCCAAAACAAAATTCAGTATTCATTGACATCGATTTTTTAGACAGTTAACTTTCTGTAAAAACATTTTAAAAATTTAACTCAAATTATTTTATAATCAATGAAAAAGAAATTATTTAGTTCTTTTAGATAATGTGCTAAGTTACACGTTTTAGATCACAGATATTTATGACTTATAGCCTCTCCTGTTCTCTCCTCTCCTTGCAGAATCAACAGTTGAAGATATTGGCTTTGACACAAATTAGTGATTTATTTACTATAAGGTATTGCAACCTCTTTGTTGTCTAATTTTGTAGGTTTTGGCAAACTGAAAGATGTAACCTTTTTACTTGTTCAAATGGACCAAACCAGAGACATAACAAGGAATGATTATTTTTCTGGGGCTAAAATAGTTGGAGGGTGAGAAACAGTGGTGAGGAAGACAACTTCTTAGGTGGTGGCAGAGGTCACAGAGGAGGAGCGCAATGAAGATGTAGTTGAACAAAGATAAAGTGTGCTGGCTCTTATCCTCACCAAAGGTTGGAACAGAAAGCAAACCAATAAATAACCACCATAGGGAGGGAACCATGGGGATAGTCGCTGTCATTGAGAATAGTTGGGCCATATGGAGGCACAGGTTCTGGGAGGAGAAGGTGTTGGGGCAGTGGTTTCCATGAAGGGGAATCATACCCTTCCATAGAAGAAACACCATTGGTCTTCTGTCAAGAGTATGCTTAATGAGCGGCTGGGTGACTCATTAGATAGAGAGCCAGGCCCAGAGATGAGAGATCCTGGGTTCAAATAAGACCTCAGCCACTTCCTAACTATATGACTCAAGGCAAGTCACAACTCCAATTGCCTATCCCTTAGCTCTCTTCTACCTTTGGAAAAATTTTATAGATTCTAAGACAGAAAGTGAGGGTTTCAGAATAACAACAACAATAACAACAAACAGTATGGTAACTCTTACCCCAGAGGCAAAAAGTCCATTGGCCAATGGTAGTAATGACTCTAGTCCAAACACAAAGCCCAAGAACCATTTGGATAGGCAGCAGTAGTTGACAAAATATTAACTAGAGTAGAGATAGATGGTGTAGCAAATAGAGATCTGGGACTAGTCAGAAAGACCAGAGTTCAAATCTGGACTCAGATGTTTGCCCCTGTGTTACCCTGAGGAAGTCACTTAACCTATTTTTTGCCTCAGTTTTCTCATGTATGAAATAGCACCTACCTCCCAGAGTTGTAGTGAAGATCAAAAGACATAATAATTGTAAGGACTAGATAAATGTTAGCTGCTGCTGCTGTTGCTGCTGCTAATGCTTTGTTGAGATGAGGTAACCTTTGAACCTCTGAACATCCAGACTTTCAAAACTATAATTCCACAACAGCTTGTCATTTTCAGTTAATTGGTGATTATTTCACCAGATCTATTCTTTCACTGAGGTGCAGCTAGGTAGTTCAGTAGATAGAGCTCTGGGCTTAAACACAGGAGGAGTCATCTTTATTATTATTTGTGTGTCTGTGTGTCCTTCCATTCCTGATTTAATTTTTTCCCTTTTAAACATTATTTTATTTGTTCATTTTCAAACATTATTCATTAGAAACAAACATCATTTTCTTTTGCTCCCCCCCTTCCATTGGCGATGTGTGATTCCTCTGGGTATCAAATGTGTCCTCAATCCAAACTCATTTCCATGTTATTGTTTTTTGCATTAGGGTATTCATTTAGTCTTTCCTCAATCATATCCCCTCCACCCTTGTAGTCAAGCTGTTGCATTTTCTTGGTGTTTTTACTCCCACCATTTGTCCTTTGCTTGTGGGTAGTGTTTATTTCTCCTTTATCCCTGCAGGTTGTTCAGGGACATTGCATTGACACCAATGGACAAGTCCATCAGGTTCGATTGTACCACAGTGTATCAGTCTCTGTGTACAATGTTCTCCTGGTTCTGCTCCTCTCACTCTGCATCACTTCCTGGAGGTTGTTCCAGTCTCCATGGAACTCCTCCACTTTATTATTCCTTTTTGCACAATAATATTCCATCACCAACATATACCACAGTTTGTTCAGCCATTCCCCAATTGAAGGGCATCCCCTCATTTTCCAAGTTTTGGCCACCATAAAGAGTGCAGCTATGAATATTCTTGTACAAGTCTTTTTCCTTATTATCTCTTTGGGGTACAAACCCAGCAGTGCTATGGCTGGGTCAAAGGGAAGGTAGTCTTTTATTGCCCTTTGGGCATATTTCCAAATTGCCCTCCAGAATGGTTGGATCAATTCACAACTCCACTAGCAATGAATTAATGTCCCAACTTTGCCATATCCCCTCCAACATTCATTACTTTCCTTTGACGTAATGTTAGCCAATCTGCTAGGTGTGAGGTAATACCTCAGAGTTGTTTTGATTTGCATCTCTAGGATTATCACAGATTTAGAACACTTTTTCATGTGCTTATTAATAGTTTTGATTTCTTTAGCTGAAAACTGCCTATTCATATCCCTTGTCCATTTATCAATTGCAGAATGGCTTGATTTTTTGTACAATTGATTTAGTCCTTTATATATTTGAGTAATTAGACCTTTGTCAGAGGTTTATGTTATGAAGATTGTTTCCCAATTTGTTGCTTCCCTTCTGATTTTAGTTACATTGGTTTTGTTTGTACAAAAGCTTTTTAATTTGATGTAATCTAAATTATTTATTTTACATTTTGTGACTCTTTCTAGCTCTTGCTTGGTTTTAAAGTCTTTCCTTTCCCAAAGATCTGACATGAATACTATTCTGTGTTCACTTAATTTACTTATAGTTTCCTTCTTGATGTTCAAGTCATTCACCCATTCTGAGTTTATCTTGGTGTAGGGTGTGAGGTGTTGATCCAATCCTAATCTCTCCCATACTGTCTTCCAGTTTTCCCAGCTGTTTTTATGAAAAAGTGGATTTTTGTTCCAAAATCTGGAGTTTTTGAGTTTGTCATAGACTGTCTTGCTGAGGTCACTTACCCCAAGTCTATTCCACTGATCCTCCTTTCTGTCTCTTAGCCAGTAACAAATTGTTTTGATGACCACTGCTTTATAATATAGTTTGAGATCTGGGACTGCAAGGCCAACTTCCTTTGTATTTTTTTTCCATTATTTCCCTTGATATCCTTGATTTTTTGTTCTTCCAAATGAACTTTGTTAGGTTTTCTCTAATTCAGTAAAAAAGTTTTTTGGAAGTTCAATGGATAAATTAATAAACTAAATATTATAAATAAATTAATAAACCAAATAGATAGGTTGGTAGGATGGTCATTTTTCTTATATCAGCTCGTCCTACCCATGTGCAGTTAATGTTTTTCCAATTGCTCAAGTCCAGTTTTAGTTGTGTGTAGAGTGTTTTGTAGTTGTGTTCATGTAGTTCCTGTGTTTGTCTCAGTAGATAGATTCCTAAGTATTTTATTTTGTCTAAGGTGATTTTGAATGGTATTTCTCTTTCTAATTCTTATTGCTGAGATGTGTTGGAAATATATAGAAATGCTGATGACTTATGTGGGTTTATTTTATATCCTGCAACTTTGCTAAAGTTGTTGATTATTTTGACTAGCTTTTTTGTTGATTCTCTAGGGTTCTTTAAATGGACCATCATATCATCCACAAGGAGTGATAGCTTGGTATCCTCATTGCCAATTTTTATACCTTCAATTTCTTTTTCTTCTCTAATTGCTACTGCTAGTGTTTCTAGTACAATGTTGAATAATGGAGGTGATAATGGGCATCCTTGTTTCATTCCTGATCTTATTGGGAATGCATCTAGTTTATGCCCATTGCAGATGATGTTTGCTGATGGTTTTAGATATATACTGTTTATTATTTTTAGGAAAGACCCTTTTATTCCTATGCTTTCAAGTGTTTTTAATAGGAATGGGTGTTGTATTTTATCAAAGGCTATTTCTGGGTTTATTGAGATAATCATGTGATTTTTGTTGTGGTCAATGGTCAATTTTTGCTATGATTTTAATATGGTCAATTATGTGGATGGTTTTCCTAATATTGAACCAGCCCTGCATTCCTGGTATAAATCCTATTTGATCATAGTGAATGACCCTCCTTATTACTTGCTGGAGTCTTTTTGCTGGTATCCTGTTTAAGATTTTTGGATCTATATTCATTAGGGAGATTGGTCTGTAGTTTTCTTTCTCCATTTTTGACCTGCCTGGTTTTGGAATCAGTATCATGTTTGTGTCATAAAAGGGATTTGGTAGAACACCCTCATTGTGTATTATGTCAAATAGTTTGTATATTATTGGGATTAGCTATTCTTTGAATGTTTGATAGAATTCCCTTGTGAATCCATCCTTCCCTAGGAATTTTTTCTTAGGGAGTTCTTTGATGGCCTTTTGGATTTCTTTTTCTCACATGGGATTATTTAAGAATTCTATTTCCTCTTCTGTTAATCTAGGCAGTTTATATTTTTGTAAATATTTATCCATATCACCTGGATTGGCATATTTATTGCCATGTAATTGGGCAAAGAAGTTTTTAATGATTGTCTTAATTTCCTCTTCATTGGAGGTAAGGTACCCCTTTTTCATCTATGATACTGTTAATTTGCTTTTATTGTCTGCATTTTTTAATTAGATTGACCATTACTTTGTCTATTTTGTTTCTTTTTTCAAATTACCAGCTTCTAGTCTTATTTATTAGTTCAATAGTTCTATCACTTTCAATTTTATTAATTTCTCCCTTAATTTTTAGGAATTCTAATTTGGTTTTCTTCTGGGAATTTTTAATTTGTTGGCTTTCAAGTTTTTTTATTTGCATTTCCAATTCACTGATCTCTGCCCTCCCTAGTTTGTTAATATATGAACTCAGGGTTATGAATTTTCCTCTGAGTACTGCTTTGGCTGCATCCCATTAGGTTTGAAAGGATGTCTCAACATTGTCATTTTCTTCAATGAAATTATTAATTGTTTCTATGATTTGTTCTCTAACTAACCAATTTTGGATCTTCATATTATTTAATGTCCAATTGATTTTTGATTTTCCTCTCCATGTAACCTTACTGATCATTATTTTTGTTGCCTTATGATCTGAAAAGTTTGCCTTAATTATTTCTGCTTTTCTCCATTTGTGTGCCATGTTTTTATGACCTAGTGTATGGTCAATCTTTTTGAATGTGCCATGTGCTGCTAAAAAGAAGGTGTATTCCTTTTTGTCACTATTTATTTTTCTCCATATATCTCTTTTTTTTTAAACACTTATCTTCTGTCTTGGAGTCAATACTGTGAATTGGCTCCAAGGCAGAAGAGTGGTAAGAGCTAGGCAATGGGGGTCAAGTTACTTGCCCAGGGTCACACAGCTGGGAAGTGTCTGAGGCCAGATTTGGACCTGGGACCTCCCATCTCTAGGCCTGACTCTCAATCCACTGAGCACCCAGCTGCCCCCTCCATATGTCTCTTAACTCTAATTTTTCTAAGATTTCATTCACCTCTTTTACCTCTTATTTATTTATTTATTTGATTTATCTAAATTTGATAGTGGCTGGTTCAGATCTCCTACTAGTATAGTTTTATTTATCTATCTCCTCCTTCAATTCTCCTAGTTTCTCCACTAGAAATTTGGGTGTGATACCATTTGGTGCATACATGTTGATTAGTGATATTTCCTCATTGTCTATACTCCTTTTTATCAGGATGTATTTACCTTTCCTATCCCTTTTGATCAGGTCTATTTTTGCTTTGCTTTGTCAGATATCATGATTGCAACTCCTGCCTTCTTTATATCAGTTGAGGCCCAATAGGTCTTACTCCAACCTTTAATTCTGACCTTGTGAGTATCTACCCACCTCATGTGTGTTTCTTGAAGACAACATATGGTAGGGTTTTGGCTTCTAATCCATTCTGTTATTTGTCTACATTTTATGGGCGATTTCATCTCATTCATGTTCAAAGTTATGATTGTCAGTTGTGAATTCCCCAGTATTTTGATATCTTCCCCTAATTCTGACCTTTCTCCTTTTGCTATAACCTTTTAAACAAGTGGTTTACTTTAAATCAGTCCCCCTATTCCCTTTCTTTGTTATGCTTCACTTTCTGGCCCCTCCCTTTTTGTTCCCTTCCCCTCCCCCTCTCCTTCCCTCCCTTTTTGTACTCCCTCCCCCCAAAACCCCTTAGTTTCCCCTTCACCCTTACCCTGTTGGATAAGATAGAATTCAAGATCCCAATGGATCTAGATGCTCTTGTCTTCTGAGAGTTGATTTCACTGAGAGTAAGGTTTAATTAATACCAATTAGCACTCTTTTCTTCTCCTTCTTATGAGAGATTTCTTCCCCTCCCTTACCATGTGTATCTTTGTGTGACAAAGATTATTCTATTTAATTTATTTCTATTTCTTCAAGTATATCTTGGTACTATTATTGATTCCCTCCCCCTTTTTCTTTCTTTTTGTTTTTTTCCTCAAAATCATGTTAATGACCCAATCTTTCCCTATATGTGATTCTTCTGATTACTCTATTAATGCATCCAATTTTTGAGAGTTACACATAAAATTTCCCCATATGTTAATATATATATATATATATATATATAAATAATTTGATCTAATTGTAGCCCTTATAGAAGAGAGCTTAAATAAAAGAAAAAAAACATTTTTCTCCTTTTCCTTTTCTTTCATATTTACCTTTTCATGTCTCTTGCCTTTCTGAATATCATGTTCCAGGCTTTGTGGTCTTTTAGCGTGGCTGCTTCTAGGTCTTGTGTAATCATTATTGGTGCTCCTTTATATCTGAAGTTTCTCTTTTTAGCTTCTTGTAAGATTTTCTCCTAAGCTTGGAAGTTCTTGATTTTGGCAATTAATTCCTGGGGGTTGTCTTTTGGTTATTTAGTATAGAGGGTGTTCTATGAACTCTTTCAATTTCTATTTTGCCCCCTTGTTTGAGAACACCAGGGCAATTCTCTTCGATTATTTCTTGTAGTATAGTATTGAGATTTTAGTTTATCTCTGGTTTTACAGGTAGACCCATGATTCTCCAATTGTCTCTCCTTCCTCTGTTTTCCTGGTCTGTCACCTTGTCAGTGAGATATTTTATGTTTTCTTCTAATTCATTAATTTTTTGACTTTGCTTTATTAATTCTTGCTGTTTTGTGAGATCATTGTCTTCCAGTTGCTTAATTCTGGTCTTTAACGACTGGTTTTGCTTTGCAGTTTGGTCTGACCTGCTGTTTGAGGCTTCTAGCTATTTCTCCAATTGGGAGTTCTTGTCTATCAGACTGTTGACCTCTCTCTGAAATTTTTTCCCATTTTTCTTGCCAGAAGTTTTCCATCTTTTGATTTTGAGTTCTTCCAGAGCTTGTGGACAATTTCCATTTTTTTTTGGGGGGGGGAAGGTTTTGCTTTTGTTTGAATTCCATCCTCTTTTTCATCTGTAGCCTGGGTTTTCCCTCTGTGAAATTTTTCAATAGTCACTTTTTTCCCTTTCTTCTTAGAGGGTTGATCTTGGGCACTATGAGCCATCCCTTTGGTGATTTTCCATTTTCTTTTTAGTCAGAGGTCTGAGTGAGATGGGCAGGTTTTCTGTGGATTTAAGTGTCAGTTCTTTTGTATCTGGCTGGTTCTTCCACAGCACCCTCCGCAGTTTGTTAGCATGCCTGTGTGGTCTGTGGTCTCTGCTCTCCCATGCGCAGGAGTCTCCTATGAAACTGCTCTGAGGGGCAGTTCCCTGATAGACCTTGCCAGTTCCCATGGACCCTGGTGTTCCCCTGCCCCACTACAGTGAGGAGCGGAGCTTTTGCCTCAGGCAGTCTATAGTGTCTCCATGGTGTTCACAATTTGCAAGAGCCCCTGAAATCTGTGCACTCTCCAGTACACAGGGGTCTCCTGTGAATCCGCTCTGAGGGGTAGTTCCCTGGCAGTCCTAGTTAGATCCCAAGGACCCAGGTGTGCCCCCCTCAGCTCCCCCAGGCACTACAGAGACATTCCTTACTCACTCGCTGTCTCTGGTGAGTGAACTGGTCCCTACTCTGGTTCTGTAGGTGAGGTGGGGGAGGGTAATTCAGATCACTTTTGTGTGCACGCTTTTTCTCCTTCTTATAGTGTGGAAATGCTCAAACCCCACGTACCTTTGTTGCTGTGCCCTACTTTAGATTCCCTCCGTTCTTCCAAAGATGATTTTTATGCTTTTTTGAGGTAGTCTATTTCATTGGGTGCTGGGGAGAGGAAGCAATTCATGTCTAGATTGTAGCCATGTTTACCTGGAAGTCTCCATGAGTCATCTTTTTTAGTTCAAATCTGGCCTCAATCCCTTAATATGTATCAAACCTTGAGCAAGTCACTTAACCTTATTTTCCTCGGTTTCCTTATCTATAAAATGAGTTGGAATATCTATAAAATGAGTTGGAAAAAAATTGGCAAAATACTCAAGAATCTCTGCCAAGAAAATCCCAAATGGAGTCATAAACAGTCAGAAACAACTGAAAAATGACTGAGCCACAAAATTCTGTTCAATGAGATAATGAACAGTGTAGATAAAATCAGTAATTGATGTGTAACTTGGAATCTTAGGAAGTTGCCTAGGGAGAACTAAGAAGGTAAGTGATTTGAATGTTATCATCCAGGCAGCATGTGTCAGAGGTGGGGCATGAATCCAAGTTTGATCACTATCCACTACACCATGCCATCAGTCTTTTGAGTCATGGTCAAATGAGAATAATAATGATAATATTATTCCTGATATTTCAGTGGTCCTGTGATTTCATTGATGTGAGTATTTTCTACTGAAGTGTAGATTATAAACCATCTTTGCTTTCTTATCCAGTAAAACTCTTTTATATGTCCTTGACCAAACCCTCTGTATAGGTCACAAGGGAAGAGATCAACTTAAATTCTGACCATCATTCTCTAGGTCTCTTGACATTACATGGGGACCAATGGAGCATATGAGACATCTGATATTCCTTCCTCTTGCTACATGACTGGTCCACCTTCTCTTGATGTCATTCATCTCTTTTATGGCTTCATTTATACCACTTTTTGTAGAGAGATGAAATAAGACAGTTACATGTTAGGTGTGAACAGGCTACAGTATATTACCCATGAAGACCTGTATGTGTTTTATGTAAAAATGTTTGCATGTATTTTATTGCAATAGTGTAACTTGCATTTCTATGATGTGTTAAGTAATTAATAATAGTAATATTTTGTTGTTATTGTTGATCAATCATTTAGTCATGTCTGACACTTCATGAACCAGTGAATCATACTGTCCATGAAGGAGTGGTTTGCCATTTCCTTCTCTAGTGGGTTAAGGTAAACACAAGTTAACTGACTTGACCAAGGCATCATAGCTAGTAAGTATCTAAGCTGGGTTTGAACCCAGAACTTCCTGACTCCAGGTCTAGAAATCCATCCACTGAGCCACACAGCTGCCTAATGATAACATCAACATAGCAGTTATATAGTGTCTTATGGTTTACAAAATATTCCATAATGTTATCTCTTTTGATCCTTAAAAAAATGTTGGAGATAGTTAATATTATTATCACCATTTTTGCAGATGAGAAAACTGAGGTAAAGAGTGATAACTGACTTGGTCAGGATCACACAGCTAATAAGTATCAGAGACAATATTTAAATTCGGGTCTTTCTGATCCCAAGTCTAGTATATGCTGTGCTACTTAGCCAAATAGTTTTACAAAATACTTTTGTCATTAATTTTTTTATTTTTAAAACCTTGCCTTCTTTCTTAGAATCAATGCTGAGTATCAGTTACAAAGCAGAAGAATGTTAAGGGCTTGGCAGTTAGGATTAAGTGACTTGGCTAGGGTAACACAACCAGGAAGTATCTGGAATCTGAACCCATGACCTCCCAACTCTAGGCCTACTTCTCTATCCACCAAGCCTCTGAGCTTGCCATACAATGTATTTATATAAATATGTGTGCTTTTTAAATAGAATACAATGTACTGCCCTAATAATATGATTTACATCATAAAACATGTGAAAAAATAAATTGAGGATGACATAAAGATGAATATATTTAAACAATTTTTAAATTTAATTAATTAATTTAGAATATTTTTCCATGGTTACATGATTCATGTTCTTTTCCTCCCCTTCCTCTCCCCTGACTCAAAGTCAATGTGCAATAAGATGAATATATTTTAAATAGCCACTTAATTGTATAAATTTTTTTTCTCTCAATAGGTATTTTTAATAATCTTTTAGTGAGATCATCAAAGTGATTCAATGTTTCATTATTTTTTTAAATATTAGTTTAACACTTCTATGATTCAGAGATCAATAGTGAGTGGCAGCTCATAGATTGAAATCTAGACATCATGGCTTAGAGTCTTCCCAGAGTGTATGAAAGAAGTGGGGCTTACAATGGGATGGAGAAGAATAGATGAGTTTGGAAGTGGGCAAAAAAGACCGATGGAGGATATTCTCGATAGAAGACTGAGCAAAGATGAAATGACTGCCGTATTGGGCAACAGGAAAGAGACTGATATGACTTTGAGAAGAAGGTCGGAGGTTGATTATATGTTACATCATCACTTTTTTAATCTTTTGCTCTCCATTATTTCAAACTTCTGATTTAACAACTAGCTCTGCTTAAGTGACTTTCTGGTGGCCTACATTTTTTTCTCATTGTTATTAGAAGGGTTATTATTACACTTAACACCATCCATCCACCCACCCATCTAACCATCATTTAAATGACTACAGAGCACAACGTGAGATTCTTGTAGGGAGAAAGATTTAGACCTACCCCCTGCCTTCTTAAAGTTTATAGTCTAGTAGGAGAATAAAGCAAACACAGATAATCATAAGATGTGTGTTAGAAATTTTTTGAAAGTGATATATGAAATGCAAGAGGGAAATCCATTACCAACTGGAGGGATTAGAGATGGCTCATAGAAGAGAGGTCATTTGAGTTAGGCTTTTAGAATTTGACAGGTGAAAATTAGAAGGAAACTCTCTGCATAGGGAGCAACATGAGAAAAAGCTTCAAGTTAGAAAAAATCTAGGGCTCGTTTGGGAATTGAAGAGTAATTCAGTTTAGCTAAAGAAAGAAATGGAAGGGAAAAGTATGATGCGAAGCTGGAGAAGTAGAGTACTCCTACATTATAGAAGTCCTTAAATCAGTGGGAAGAGGAATTTCAATATTACTCAGGAAGCAATTGGGAACCATTGAATGAGGAATGATGGTATGACAAGATTGGTCTAACAAGATCCATCAATAAAAACACACACACACATGTCTACACTTTTGCTCTCTGGCAACATGGTATAGGCAAAAGCATTGGCCTAAGAATCAGATACCTGACTCTTCCTCTGACCTCCATGACCTCAGGAAACATCATGTTAAACTGTACATATTTTCCCATTTTTAAAATGAGGATAATAATAATGAATGTATCTATCTTACACAAATATTGTGAAGTTCAGAAAGGTGTCATAAAAATTCTTTGAATAGTATAATGTGAGATATACATGAGGGGTTTATATATACATATATGAACATATATTCACTACATAATATATACACACATATATGTACCTCATTTGAACTCTTTGTGTGACCTTGGGCTAGTCATTTCATTTCTGTGACTCCAGTTTCTCATCTATAAAATGAAGGGGGTCTATTTGATCATCCATAATATTCCCTCTATCTCAAACATTCTCTGAATTTATGAATTGTGACATATTTCTATGTTGGCAAGGAGAAGGAGATAGTCAAAGGTAGTGAAAAAAACCCAGATGCAGAGTCAAGAGACCTGAGTTCAAATCCTGGATCCATCATGGCTCAGCCATCTGAATGTGGTTAAATGTCATTGCCTGTCTATTTCTCAATTTGCCCCTCTATAAAATGTAGGGGTAGCAGTAAGTGAAGTAAGTTCCCTGAGAGTTCTAAAAGCCAATGAAATGATAGGAAGCTGTAATCTTCTTGGAGGGGATATTTGTGAGTGGTGAGAAGCATCCAGCAATGAAACACCTTCTTTCATGTTAGTTTTCAACTAGAGGGAAAGGTTCGTGCCCCTGTATGCAGCTGCTAAAGCTGTGAGCAGAGCATTCCAGTTGTGGCTTCAGTCAGACCTATTGCCTAAAGCTCAACAACCCTATCTATTGAATTTTCTTTGGTCCTTGTTAAGCCCTGTTTTGAAAAGAACCTCTAGCATGTGGATTTACTAAAAGCAAATTATAAATAGTATGTATAGTCAAAGGGTCTTTTATTTTAAGACAGAGAATGCCCATGACTACTAATGAAGGGGCTTGTGACTCTGAAGGAGGGTTATTTAGGGAACAAAGGTGATTATTTTTATTGAGGGTGAGATGATATGTTAATATAGCAAATGGAGCTCAGTACCATGGTAATATACTAAAAAGGGGAAAAATGAGGTTCCTTTCAAATCCAAGCTTCTACATCAGAGCTTTCTCAATAGACCATTTACTGTGGAACCTAGGGGTGGATTGCTGAGTAGCACTGAAAGCAGGCAGATTGTGCTTTCTGAAACCCACAGGTACTGCTGTGAATTGTGTCTTTACCTATTAACTCCCTATCTCCCAAAGCAAAGACAGAGATATCAAACCTTCCAAGAATCAGGAAGGGTCCCAGGGAGGGAGAAGTTATAAGTAATATTATCTCCAACAAACTAGGCAGCTAGATGGTGAGGTAGGAAGAGCAGGTGGACCAGGATTCAAGAACTAGCTTTTTGATCTTAGACAAGTCATTTAATTGCTCTGTGCCTCAGTTTCCCCATCTATAAGATGGAGTTAATAATAATGATGCCTACCTCTCTGATGAGGATAAAATAAGATAGTAAAGTATTTTTAAAAGCTTCAAGTGCCATTTACATGCTATTTATAATGATTAAACTCAATTGCATCAAATCATCAGTTGCTTATGTATGTACTTAACTCTGTTCTGGCAGGGGTAAGAGGGACAAAAGGGATAGGGAAGGATATATAAAGTTATATCAAATGTGGTCTCTACTTTCTATATAGGAAGCTTATAGTGTCATTGAGAGATAAGATATACGTATGACATTTGTTTATATTCTATTATTTGATCTTGATCTGTGACTTCATTGGAGTGGGAAACTGCAGCAACTCCAATAAATAACTTAGTTAAATTATAGCCTTCAAGATTTGCCAAGAAGAATTGAGAATGATTTGCCTTTTTAAGAGTTACATAGCTAATACAAGTAAGTCAGAGGGAGAATTTGAACTTTAGTCTTCCTGACTCAAAGGTTAGTCCTGTGTCCATGGTATCATAGTGCTTCTGATGCAAAGTATACCATGCAGTAGATGAGAAGTGATACATGAATGATGCAGATACTCAGAGACATAAGAGATTAGAGAAAGGGAAAATCTCTGTGAACTGAGAAGATGATAGCAAACCAGTGACTTCAGGGAAGGGTTCAGGGAAGGAGGAAATAGGAAATGGGGCCAGAAAGATAGGTAGCAATTAGATACAAATGAAGTAAAAAATTATTCCATACAGGGAAAAACATTGGGAGCAAAGATGCAGAGGCAGGAATGCATCAGATTTGTTCAGTGTTAATCATGTATTATAGTTTTGTTGGAGCAGTGGGTTTGTATCGGGATGATGAAAGGTAAACAGGTGGGTTGGATCTGGATTATATGTAGCATGGCATATTTAGTAGAAAGGGATCTACACTTGGAATCAGAAGACATGCATTTGAATCCTTAGGATGCCACTTACTAGAGATTTTGCTTTGAGCAAGTCATCATTTCTGAGTCTCAGTTTCCTCTTCTGTAAAATAGGGGTCATATTTCATCTCCATTGCACAAAGATATGGTGAGGAAAGCAGTCTGTTAAGTGCAAAATTGTGTAGAAATGTGGAATACTAAAGTTAAAAGCTAGGCTCATGACTTTGGACTTACCTCACAAGCAAGGAATAGCCACTGACGGTTGTATTATTTCATAAAATGAAGTTCCTTCTACTAGAATTAAAACTCTAGAAACCTCTTGCAACAAATGGCATTCTCAAGATTATGCATTTGATAATAGCCAGCAGTTGTATGGCTAGCAATACTTCTGATGTTTCAATAAGCAGATGCAGGAGAAAAAAATAGAATTAATATTTCTGTTGCATTAGGACTTCCTGTGCACTGAATAAAAACACTACCCATCACCCTCAGGCTCAGGGTTGAGTTGAATTTTGCTGAACTTCATGGACTGAAAAATGTCTTCCAAATTTGACATGTGGAAATGACAAATGATGCCCACATTTTATTCCCAGCCAGAGAGCACACAGAGTTACCATCTTATTGCATTATATTATTATCGAAAAAAAAATAATAAACAAAGCCTGTTCTGATGCATTTCCACCTCATTTATCTACTCTGCACAAATTAAATATTGTCCTTGACAATGAGAGGTGGGCTGGAGTCAGACTTCCTGAGGAGCTGTTGAGACTTAACACTTTGCGTTCAAGAAAGAGTCTTAGAATTATAGGTTTCAGAGTTGGAAGTAAGCTCAAAGATCATCTTTACAAGCCTCTAGTTTTACAGATTGAGAAACTGAGACTCTGAGTAAAGGATTTATTTTCCCAAGGTTGCACAGGTAAAAATGGTAAAACCAGGATTTATATGAATTCTTTTGCCACTATGATGCTTTAAAATGCCTTACTAACATAGATTGTTTCTGTTTCATTGGTATTCTAGATGGCTAGCCAAAATATTTCAAGAGTTTATTTGCTCTTTCCACTCCATGTGGACATCAAGGAGTGAGACAAAAGGATATCCTTTCTGTTTGACCTGGAAGCAGCATGTGGTACTAGCTTTAGCTAGAAGTCATCACCTCTAATGGGGCTTAGAAGCCCTCCTTCCTCTGAGTTGGCTGGTCTATGAGGCTACTGTTCCAGCTGAGGAATTGGATGGTGATGTGCCCAGAGAGCATGACTACTGCACTTCTAGCAAGGACAGTCCCCTCTACCAGACAGCAAGTCAAAAGACTTGAGAAATTTATGAGCTGTCCCCTGTGTTAAAACTCCAAGGCTATTGCCACAATCATCCTGGTAATAAAAGTTAATGAACAGATAAAGGCAGAACGCACACTAGGCATCTCTGTACAATTTCACTAAGGCTTATTCAAGAGTTGCTATCATTTGAAAGTACAGTGGGAAGAAAAAAACCCACATTTCAACTACTAAAAAATCTCAAAAATAGTAGCCTCTGAGAGATCTTTGTAGTGAAAATGGGAAGTAGAATGCTGCCAGGCAACTTCTGCCATTACTGAACTATCTGCCTTGTCTTCTTGACCTTGAGACAACTCAACTGTCCTTTCTCCTGACTTTAGCCATTGCTGCAAATAGACCACCTTAGAAAGAGATCAAGTCATATTTGGGTCTCTTATATTTTTGGTTTCTTCCATAGCAGAGAAAATGTCAATGCTGCTGCCCCCCCCCCCTTTTTTTATAGGCTCCATATTCTTGTCTTTTAATCAGATCAGCTTATTTCTTTTGAATTCAAGAGTTGATGCTTTTTAAATTGTGAAGCTTAGAAACTATGGAGCTCTTTAGAAAGGGTCTGTTGTAGCTTATGCAAAGCTGAGTATTGTAATATTAATGCAATTTAATATGTACTTTAGAATATAAACTTTCGGTTTTCCTTTTTTTAAAAAATGGTATCTTTTGAATGTCTTTGACTCCTGCTTTTGAATCCTTTCTTGGAAATCTGCCTGGTTTCAACTCCATGGAACAAGATGCCCCTCCTAGGCTCATAACTTCTAAACTCACCACCATGCTGCTAACTTAAACCTTGATTGATTCTGCTTCCCTCAGGCTCCTCTAAGTTCTGTTTAGAGGACAAGAGAAAGGATCAACTTCCCCTAGTGCCTTCCTTTAGATAGAAGCAGAAATTGGATTCTTAGATCACTCATCTGCTGCCTTGCCTGGTTTCAAATCCCTGGGAAAAGATGCACACTGGTGGCCTATCTTTCCCTTTTACCCATCCACTCTCTTGTCTTCTTGCTTCCTTTTGTGTGTTGCCATTCTCTTTAGATTCTAAGTTCCCTGAGGGCAGGGACTGTCTTTTTGTTAACTACATCCCTAACACTTAGCACAGTACCTGGAAGGTCATAGTCATTTAATAAGTGTTTATTGGGTTGAATTATTGGTTTGGATATTATTTTAATATACATTTTATTTCCAAATATACCCTTTCCCTAATTAATAAAGAATCTCTCATTATAAAATAAACAAGAAAGAAAAAAATTGTTCAGCAAAATTAACCACTAGTTCAACTATTTCATAGTGTATGTAATGTGCTATGCCCATAATTCCCTTTTGCTGCAAAGGAGGGGGAAGGGTATATTCTCATATTACATTATGGAGAGAAACTTTGTCATTACAGTTATAATGCATTCACTTTCTTTTCTCCCCTGTATATTTATATTGGTGTAATTATTGTTTCCTGTTCTGTTTTATTCTGCAGCAGTTCATGTTTTTTCTCTGAATTTTTAAAATTGATTATTTCTTATAACACTATAATATTACTTTTTAAAAACATAAAATGTGTTTAGCCATTCTTTAACTGATGGGCAATTGTTTTATTCTAGTCTTTTGCCACCACAAACAGTGCTGCTATGGACATTTTTCTGAATATGGGACCTTTCTTTCTAGGACCTCCTTGAGGTATATGATTAGCACTTGGATTTCTGGGTCAAAAATTATGGAAAATTCAGTCATTTTTTTAAAGACCTAGATCAAAATTGTTTCCCAGTGTGATGGGACCAATTCACAGTCATATCAGTGGGGCCTTCTGTAGTCCTTTCAATATTGTCTATTCTCATCTTTGCCAATTTATGGAGAGAAAAATGAAACCTCAGGATTGTGTTTATTTGTACTCATCTTACTAATTTTGCCTTGAAATAATCTTTTGCATGGTCATAATAGCAAGCAATTAGTCATTTGAGAACTGTTTATTCCTATCCCTTGAACACATGCTTTAGGGAGTTGTGTTCTCTTAAGGGCCCAAGTAGTTATCATATAAGCACAGCTCTTCCCCCCTGCCCCCCTTTCAGTATGCAGAAAGATATAATTCTTGTTCATGGCACTGAAACTTTGTCTTGAGCTTTTGAGATGACTGGAGAGGAAGCTATGGTTTTGATCACTTGGTTGGCTGCATTTTCTTATTGTCTGTTCACTTCAATAGAAAAGAATGGTGCAAGGAGCAAAGCTGATTTAGATTTGATTTAAATTCACTCCCTCAGTCTAATAGTGTACTTTTCTTGCAGAGGTTTCATGCTGGAGGTGAATTTGCTATTTCAAGATGACAAAGCAATCCACAGCAGGTGGAAGGTATCATTTTCCTTATACAAAGGAATGGGAAGTGATAATTGAATTTATCATGTAAAAGTGGAATGCCCAGTCCTTGCCTCTATTGGTTTGTTTATCTAATATCTTTTCTCTCCAAGGACCCATTGCTTTATGAAAATAAAACCAAACTTGACAAACTATTCAACATCAGAAAAGCAAAAATTTCTGTCCTCTGGGTCAATCCTGTGGTTCCATCCACCCAGGATGATGTTGATGAAAGAGCGAAAGAGCATACTGAAGGAGGTGCTGAATATACACCTATGACATTAACTCCTTAAAACCTTAGGGAGGTTCCTCAAACATAATTTGACAGTGCTTTCTCCCCAAAGAGACCTAATTTATGTGACTATAAAAGTTTTCCATGATAACTGTTACTTATATTTCCCAACCCAGAATTCTATAGAAATAAAGCCTCACACTAATATAGTTCTCTGGATCCATTGGGATCCCCCTCAGCCATGTTATGAGTCAAAACTATACTGAACAGTCATAGCCCAGTCTAGTCCTAAAGGGGGACAGGATAAAAAGGTCTTTAAGCATTAGAGGAGGTAGTGTTTTCTAAGGGTTAAAAAAATGCCATTGGTAGTCCAGCCTGGATCTATTTCCCAATCTTTACAGTGTAATACTCTTCACTTCTGTGACTCTGGGAAAGTCACTTAACCACTCAGTGCTCTAGGCAACTCTCTAGGACTCAATGTTGCAGAACAGCACCTCACCTGTATTGTTAGAAGGAGCTTCCTGCATCATTGAAGTCGTGGAGTCACTCCAAAAAAAAAAAAAAAAGAAAAACATTATCTTTCATAAGAGCTGCTATTATCCAACCATTCTGGAAAGCAATTTGGAACTATGCTCAAAGGGCACTAAAAGTCTGTCTGCCCTTTGATCCAGCCATAGCACTGCTGGATTTGTACCCAAAGAGATAATAAGGAAAAAAGACATATACAAGAATATTCATAGCTGCGCTCTTTGTGGTGGCAAAAGATTGGAAAATGAGGGGATGCCCTTCAATTGGGGAATGGCTGAACAAATTGTGGTATATGTTGGTGATGGAATACTATTGTGCTCAAAGGAATAATAAAGTGGAGGAATTCCATGTGGAATGGAACAACCTCCAGGAGGTGATGCAGAGTGAGAGGAGCAGAACCAGGAAAACATTGAACACAGAGACTGATACACTGTGGTACAATTGAATATAATGGACTTCTCCATTAGTGGCAATGCAGTGATCATGAACAACCCAAAGGGATCTATGAGAATGAACACTATCCACATTCAGATGAAAAACTGTGGGATTAGAAACACAGAAGAAAAACAACTGCTTGATTACATGGGTCGAGAGGATATGATTGGGAACGTAGACTCTAAATGATCATCCTAGTGCAAGAATCAACAACATGGAAATAGGTTCTGATCAAGGACGCATGTAAAACCCAGTGGAATCGCAAGTCAGCTATGGGAACGGTGGGGGGAGGGGAGGGATGGATAGAATATGATTCTTTTAACCAAGGAATAATGTTCTAAATTGACTAAATAAAATTTTCTTTAAAAAAACGAGCTGCTATTTATTTCATACTTTAAGGATTACAAAGCACCTGAAGAACAATATCTCATTTAAATTTCACTGTGTGAGACTGGATTTTGTTTTTCCTTATAGGATAATTGCCCATAAGGAAATTGATTGATGAAGATTGGCACCTGCTCTACCACTAGCTTAACTGATTTTCCCAGGAATCCCCAGCCAAGTGACTTTCCCCCCAAATCTCCCTGACATCAAAGCTGCTAGGATGAGGTAATGAAGGATGAAGAAAGGGTCCACTTCCTCCATTTTACAAACTGAAGGAAACTGAAGATCAACAGTTTACGATGTGGAGGTGGGGTTGGAACGTGGTTGTCCTTATTGTAATATTCAATGCCTCTAATTTACTACCCTCCCAACTTATCATATTGGGGGCCCTACATAACACTTTTGAAAGAGAAGAAATGTGTTTAATAATGAAATTTTGCTTTATTTAATTTGGTTGCTCCATTTTTGTAGGTGTACTTTTTTACCTACTCCTGTGAAATGATGTGCTTCCTCTCCCTGACATTGCTTCAAATCATTCCAGAATATTTCCTGAGCATCTAATGTGGTCATGGTACTATGCTTAATGTGTATAAAGAAATGCTTACAAATCAACAGGCTACAACCCTACCTAAGACCTTTATTATCTGATGCTAACCTTGAATATACCACACATTTTCTTTCACCCTTGTTCAAAATCCTTCCCTGACTTCCCATGGCCCACAGACCAAAGGACATAGAATACAAAAGTGTAGGACTTGACGTTTGTGGGCAAGTTAGGTGGCTTTGTGGAGAACCTACTAGGGGGCTCAGTGTATAAAGAACCAGGCTGGGAGACAGGAGGTACTGGGTTCAAATCTGACCTCAGAAACTTCCTAGCTGTGCAACTCTGAGCAAGTCACTTAACCCTCATTGCCTCACCCTTTTTGCTCTTATGCCTTGGAACCAATACACAGTATTAATCCTAAAATGGTAGGTAAGGGCTTAAAAAACAAAGATGCGATATCTGACTTCTAGTTTCTTACAATTTGTTGGGAATATAAGATATATGTGTGTAATAAACATATAAAAATATATGTAAAATATATGTATATATGTTTATATATACATATATAATGTAGATGTACTATCTAACACTATATAATAAGCCTACTGTCAAGAGAAAAAAAATATTAAGAATATACTCTGGGTTTTAAGCACAAGTCTGTCCAAAATATTTTTATCCAATTTAACATGAATATCTAAGCTATTCCAGAGAGACAGAAGGATAGAAGAGAGGGAGAGGAGAAGAGGGAGAAGGAGAAAGAGAGAAGGAGAGCGAGAGATTCAAATTGGAATAGTTCCCCCATGTCCTCTGACAGTCTTCCTATTCCAAGATGCCTTGAAAGAAGTTTAATAGGAATTATATTAAAAGCATTTTAGATCAACTGAAAATAGTAAAAGCCTTTCTTAATGATAAGTAGTAAAGATGAAAACTAAACTTTACTCTTTTCTAGATGAGATCATTGCCTCCTGACTCACTTGAAGTGATTGGCATCATGACATACCTAAAGGCAGGATCCTCTTTTGCATTCTTTTGCATTGAAGGTTAAGATATTGAAGAAAGGATAGGAAGAAAATCCTTTTTCAATTATTGAGAAAAGATATCTGGAAAGGAACTGAGCAGTGATTACTGTTTTGGAAAGCTAACACTAATATGCTAACATAGTATGATCTTTTTTGGTTTAAGATTCCTATTAAGTTTACCTCAAAACATCTTGGAATAATTTGAAGACTGTCAGAGGAAATGGGGGAACTTCCAATTTAGATCTCTCTTTTCCCTCTCCTCTCCACTTCTCTTCTTTTCTCCTTTCCTCCCCCCTTCTTCTTCTCAACTTTATCTCCTTCCTTTCACTTCCCTCTCATATTACTAACTGCTAAGAGGAAATAGATAAGGGAATTCAGGGAACTGATCATAGGCATTATATAGTAGTGATGGGGAATTTCAATTATAGATACATCTGCTAGACCTTTCTCTGCCAAAAGTAGAGGAACTAATAAGACTTGATTTGTCCTAATAATAATTTTATGCTTCAAAAAGTAAAGAAACTAACAAGAGAACACTTTTTCTAGATTTAATTTTGCCAATAAGTAGGCAATGGTTGTTGGGATGGAAATGATGAAAACACTGAGAAGTTAATAATCTGTAATCTAATTTGTGAGAAAGGTGAGGAAAGCTAGGCATAGTCGGATAGGTACTTCAGATTTTAGGACAGTAGATTTCAAAAGTTTTAGAGAAGAGATAGTTGGGATATCATGGCCTCAAGTTTTACAGAGGACATAAGCTCTGGGGGAATGTCTCAAAAATTCTGAAGTTATGAAAACTCAAAGAGAAACAATTTTAATGATATGTAAAAGGTGTTATTTAAAGAAAACAATATAGACATACAGGGAACACATCAACCGGGATTTTTTTTAAAGGTCTAGATCATAGGATCAGAAAGAGGACAGAGTAGTACTCTTCTCAAACTTCTTCAACACAAAAACCTCAGAAAAAAAGAATTATGTTCAAGATGTATCATAAAACTGAATCCCCAGCAGAAGATAAACATACATGGGAAGAGCCTCGTGGAGCAACAATGGACAACTGACATATGTCCTCCTCATATTCAGTGTCCGAACCCACAAAACAGCATAAATAGTTTCTCAGGTTTCTGCTTCAGATCCTAGGTGTGAGGTTCCCTATCTAGTACCATCACAAAAATGGCTGAACCTGACTCCTCCTCCTCTATATATGACAAGATATGATAGACATACAATAGACATTGATTCTTCTCAGATACACAAAATAAAGTGATAGCAACTGAAGGAGGAATAGAATAGAAGTTCAGTATCACATAAACAAAAGAGTTTACATACTGGAGTAAAAGAGGGTTAGAAATTTATTTTGGTTTAATCTGTTCCATGTAGAGTTTAATACCAGCTCCACAGTCCTCAAAACAGAAGAAAGTGGGGTAGAAAACCAAAGACTAAGGAAGAGGTCAAATCCAATGAATCTAGACCAGAGGTCCCAAACTATGGCCCATGGGCCACATGAAGCCCCCTGAGGCCATGTATCCAGCCCCCACCGCACTTCTGGAATGGGCACCTCTTTCATTGGTGGTCAGTTAGAGGAGCACTGTATGTGGCGGCACCATGTACAGTACTACTTCCAGTGACATAATCCTTTGTGTGGCACCTTAGAATGAGGTGTCTAACATGCAACTATCCCATATAAAAGAAATACAGGAGAGAAAAAATTAGCACAATTATAAAGAAAAGACTGGATAAAGAAATAAACTCTCTCATGTTATAGGATTCCTTCGAAAAAGAATGAAATCAGAGAGTAAAAGAGAAAAAAAATCATTAAGGGACAAAAGACTTATTGGGCTAAAGATTTAAGTTATGCTTAAAGAATCAGAAGAAAGGAAATAGGAAGAAAAAGATAGAATTCTAAATAATTAATTACAAAATGTTTACAAAATCTTGGAGTTCATCTAACAATACATACTCAAGAGTTATAAAAATAAAAATTCAAAATAATTTTTAAAGAAATAAAGACTGAAATAATAAGAGAGATATGGTGCTTGGCTAGGTGTACCAAAATCTTTTCTGCCAAAATCAAAATGATAATGTTCTCTAAATTAATTTATAGATTTTCTGCTATGCTAATCAATCTATAAAAGGAATTCTTTATAGATTTTAAGAGAATAACAAAATTCATTTGAAGGACCAAAAATTCTAGAATATGAAGGGGAAAAATGAAAAAAAAAGTTGAAATGAAGAAAGAATAATATTTCCAGACCTTAAATTGGATAGTATTTCTCATATTTTTGACTAGATACTTTTTAACCAAACAAATTGGGGAGTTCACAAAATTGCACAGTTTTCACAAAAAAAAATCAATGTAACAGATAAGAAAACCATCAATTGGGAAAAATTATTTACATCAAATCAGATATATCTGATATATAAATATATATGTATATATCATATTATATATCTATGATAGAGGGGAATAATTCAGATACCCAAGAATCCAAGAATCACATATATTTCCCAATATATAAGTGGTCAAAGATAACAAATAATTCTGAAAATTTTTAAAATTTAGAATATTTTTCCATGGTTACATGATTCATGATCTCCCCCTCCCTTTCCTGACTCTCCTCCTGGAGCTGACGAGCAGTTCCACAGGATTATACGTGTATCATTGTTCAAAGCCTATTGAAAAGATTTTTAATCATAAATATCCATTAAAAATTGATCCAATTCACAAAAAGTATAACAAATGCAAATTAAAACAACTATGAAGTTTTTGTCACAAAATGAAAAAAGATATAAATAGTGTCAAAAGGGCTATGGGAAAATAGATATCTTAAATGCAAAACTAATGAAATATGAATTGGTCAAACCATTTAAAAATCTATTTGGAATTATAGTAAACACTGACCAAAACAGTCTTAGCTTTTAAGCTGAATGTTTCACTACTAAGTGCATAGGACAATATTGGTGAACCTATGGCATCCATGACAGCAAGGGCTTCTCTCCTCCCCCTCTCCATACAGCTAAGGACATTTCTCATTTCACCTATCCCGCTGCCCAGCCATCCAATGGGAACACTTTCTCCCTCCCTTGTCTGGGGTAAAGCAGGAGGCTCACATGTGGTGTGAGGGTTGTAACTTGGGCACTCAGTCTCTAAAAGATTTATGATCAGTGCCCTAGAAGGTCAAAGATAAAATTCCCATGTATACCGAAATATTCATCACAGTAGTTTTTGTGGTAGCAAAGCATTAGAGACTAAGTAGATGACAACTGATGGGGCTAAGTAAATTATGATACATGAAAATAATTATCACTTTATAATAAATATGACTGAAGAATTTAGAGAAACATATGAAGACTTACATGAGGTGATGCAGAGTGGAATGAGCAAATCTAGGAAAGCAGCACACATCATTATTACATTAATATAAAGAAAAAGAATAGTAAAACCAACTGTCCAATTATAATAGTCAAGATTAGCTCTGAAGAAGAGTTTATTAAATAAACCTTCCTTCCTTTAAAAAAGAAGCAGGTAACTACAGATGTGGAATTTATTTTATGCTGTCAAAAAAAGCTGCTGTGTTAATTCTTTTTGCTGAACTTTTTCTTTGGCCAGGGGTTTGGGGGAGGTGGGTAATTATTATAAGGGAAAGTTTTCTGGAGAGGTAAGAGGAGTAGCTTATGTATTTAAAGGAATGTAATTAAAAAACAAAATGCATTGAAACCCAATAGAAATCAAGGGTTCATGAAAGGCTTATAATATGAAATGATACATGAGTTCAATCTTGAAGAAAAATAGGAATTCTCAAAAAGAGGGGAGATTAAGAAGTACCTTCCATGTAAGGTGACATAGCCTTTGCAAAGTACTGGAGTTCACTGAGAGAGGACAGATATATTTGATTATTATTTTGCTTCTATTCCCCCCTAACAATGAGAATGATTTATGGGCTAGAATAATGCAATAAAGATTATTAATCAAGAGTTGTTACCCATGGTAAAGTGATAGTAAGCAACTGCCTACTGATCACCAAGAAGAGGTGAAATGCATCGTAGACACTGAAGACACTTGAAGATATATTTCTCAACCACTGTCAGCTTCCCTTGAATGACTATGAAGCTCATTCATCCCACTAAGCAAAGATGACAAATAATGAGAGAGACAGAGAAACAAAGATAGAGACATAAAGAGAGTGAGAGACAGAGACAGATAGAAACAGACTGCAAACTTTATGTGGATCAATTTGACTCTTGTGGCAAAATTCCTGAATGTGTTTTTAATGGGACAATAAGTGAAAACTAGAAAAGTAGCAGTCAACCCAAACATCTGGCATGGCTTCCTAAGGAACAAAACATGTGAGACCAATCCAAATCAGTAGAGAGGATTAAAGAAAGGTTTTGCATCCTCCCTTCCAAATAAATAGCAAAGAGAAGCAACCATCTCTATTCAAATAAAGACAACAATAATTCAAAACCTATTTTCAAGGGATTCAAAAAAGGGCATACAATTTTAAAATATGAACAACTGATTCATCATAAGCATCAAGAGAAACTGAAGTGGAAGATGATACTGTGTAATATCTTCTAAGATTCCTTCCAACTCAAACATCCAAGAGTCTTCTTGATCCCAAGAGATTCTCAAATGGATAAATGATACATTCAGAGAAATCAGGGAAGAAATTGGGAAGAAAAACACAACCCAAATTTAAAGAATTTAAAGAATGTAGAAAATCATATGGATAAATGAAGTAATAAATAGCTAAAATGCACATAATGATAATATAAAGAATTAGTCAAGAAAATGAGTAAGGCAATAAAGTCCTCCAACATTAATAAAAGAAACAATGACTCATTGTTTAATGAGTCTTAATAAAAAAGTTTCTTAATAAAAGAAACAATGATTCAATAGACTCATAATGGTGGAAAATGGGAATCCACTCCCCAAAAAGTAGGTAGGGTAAAACGTTAAAAAAAAAAGGTAAAAAAAATGTAGGGTAAAACAATTATTGAAATTTTCTATCTATTGCCAACTCCCTGGACCTCTCTACCTGGGTAACAGAAATCAATGTACAAATATCAGGAGAACTGACATGCCATAAAATATAAAAAACAAAACAACAACAACAACAAAAACCACACAACAGTTTTACACATTATATTTCAGGAAATTAAAAAAAAACTGTCCTCAGATTGTAAAAAACGAACAGCAAAATACAAATTTTAAAAATTCATATGACTCCAATAAAGAAAGACTCAAGATTCAATCTTTCTATATGCATAGCTGAACTCCAATATTTCAAAGATAAGAGATATACTACAATATCCTTGGGAAATAAAGAGATCAAACATCAAGAAAAAATAATAAAGGTCATTGTGAACTCTTCAAGAAGGATGAAAGGACTCTAAAAATTGGGATACTATTCCACATTTACAAATTTAAAAGTATGTCAGGAATTCAGAATTATCTACCCAGAAAACTCTGCATACTTTATGAAGATGGGAGATGGATATTTGTGAAGCAAGAGGACTTTGACAATTTTATGATGTACAGCCACCTCAAAGTAGCTTTCAACAACAAACAATCCTCCAAGCAAAAAAATAAAAGCCCTTAGAACAATCATACTACAATAAGTTGTGGGAGCCTTAAGAATATTTTATTGGGTAAATTGTTAAAGAATTCACAATCTTGTTTCAGAAAAAATAGAAAAGCAAATAAATGGGGGAGGTGAAAGGAGGCAGGATAATCCCAAAGAGAAACTCTTATCTTTGATAATGGGGCAGTCTAATTTAAAATAAGCTACACAGTTATTAATATATTTATATTTATTCTGTAGGTACTTGTTTCTAATCTTAGAATGTACGCTTCTAGCAAGGAAGGATTGTTTTTATCTATGTGTAACTCCAGTACCTATTGTGGTGCCTGAGATGTGTTGTATTTGTTGATCAATTGATTGAAAAGAACTTTTTAAAGGAGTAGTTCAGTCAACTTTGAATGAATAATAGAAAAATAAGAATAAAAGGTTTGTATTCCCTTGCAATAGGATGTCTGAGGAAAAGACAAGTTATAATACCCAGTGCAAATAACCAAACTCCAAAATAAAATGCAATAAAATTATAGTGTGGATTGAAAAGAGGAATCAGATGTTACCAGATATATATATATATATATATATATATATATATAATCCAGAAATATTTAAATAGTTTCAAAATGAAAGGTTGATTTAAAATTTACCATGCTACTGAATCTTCCCTTAGATAATTAATAAGGTGTGACATTTTGAATATCATAACTTTGATTTCCTATTCTGTGGGCTAGGATTGATGTTTATAATGCTTGCTTTAGAAGTTTGTTATATGGACAATACTTTGTAAATGTAAAGGTACTGTGATTGCAAATTATCATTATAAATATTTCTGCCAACTTACTAGGAGTGACCCAAGTAATATTTGACAAAGAGTTGAAAGATTTTTATTTGTTTTATTGATTGCTTATGATCTCTGATTTCTTTGACTTAGAA
This sequence comes from Monodelphis domestica, assembly GCF_027887165.1. NCBI lineage: Eukaryota > Metazoa > Chordata > Mammalia > Didelphimorphia > Didelphidae > Monodelphis > Monodelphis domestica. The sequence goes on along the minus strand of NC_077227.1, from coordinate 440,805,977 downwards.
ATGCCAGTGAGGAAATTCCTCTGCCCAAAAGTTTATTAGCAATTTTTCTGACACTCTTAGAGAATCTCTTGAGGAACTAAGGGATTCTAGTAATGCCCAGGATCACATAGACAGTGTTTTTCTAAGGCAGAACCTGAACCCAAGTCTTTATTACCATGTTATGGATCTCCATGAAAAGAAACAGGGAAGGATATTATATTTCTGTAGTAGGGGAGAGAAAAAGCTTTGCTTTTCTCTTGATAGTCTAGGCTTTCTCAGGATTGAACATAGTTCTTTTGCATGAGTTGAGAGCAGAGAACTCCCTTGGAGGAATCTAGAATAACATATTTCATCTGGGGCCAAAGGCAATCCATTGTGTATTGTTACATATGTTTAAAAAGTTCTATATAAAATAAGTGTGTATGTGCACATGTGTGTGTGGGGAGTGGAAATCTCATAGCTTATTAAAGAAGAAACAGATAAAATAAACTCCCATCTTGAATATATAAGGAAATTACAAATATCCATAAGACTAAAAATATCCCATTCTCAGTGGAGCAATGATCAAAGAAGCTCAATAGATAGTTTTGAATGGAAAAATATACATGAATACTTGCTCAAACTCCTTAAGATGGTAGTGATATACAAATCAAAACAACCTTAAAATAAGCCTATTAGACTTTCAGAAAAAGTAAAAAAAAATTAAAAAGACATTCCATTGTTGGCCGTAAAGGGTGAAAATAGATACTCTCAATATTTTAGTAGACCTTTTAGATTGGGCAAATATTTTAGAAAGCAGTAGACAATGAGTCAAAAATTAATAATTTCTTTTAACCTAGAAAGTTCCAGTTAGTTGTTCCTCAAAAAATAATGAAAAGAAAAAAAGAGAGCTAGACATAAAATAAAATCTATACTATTCATAATAGCAAAAATTGTAAACAACCTAAAAGTATATTTAGAGAATGCATGAATTATGATATACTAATATAATTGAATATTAGAGCTCCCTAAGAATTATAATTGTGAAGCAGAGAGTGAAGTATGAAAACATCGGTGAGGTAATTTAGAGAAATTGGTATACTTAGAGCTGTATATACACTAATTACACTTCTTTAAAATAAAAAAAAACATAAAATAGGGAAAAAATAGGGATAAGCCCCTAAAAGAACACAAGACAAAAATATTTTTTTTGCTTGTTGATTAGTTGTTGAATCATTCAGTTCTTTCTTTTAAAGATTAAAAGTTGGGTTAAGATTGGTCCTCTTGTTTTTTGTTTCATTACTTCAATTACAGCTAGGTCTCAGAATTAGCAGGGCAGGTACATGGTGAAACAGAAGGTCAGGTCTGGAGTCAGAAAGATCTGATTTTAAATCTGGCCTTAGACACTTAAGAACTTTATCATCATGGTGAAGTCATTTAATCTATTAGCCTCAGTTTCTTCATCTGTAAAATTAGCTGGCGAAAGAAATGGCAAACCACTCTAGAATTATTGCCAAGAAAACTCAAAATGAGATCATGAAGAGTCAGATACAACTGAAAGGACTGAACAACAACTCAAAATCAGTGAAGATAATAAATTCTATGAAACAGAAATCTTTCTTAAAATCAATCAATTAAGCAATTAATGAGTCAATTAATAAATTTCTAAGTATTTTTCCATGGTTACCTGACTCATGTTCTCTCCCTCCCCTCTTCCTTCCTCCCTCCCAGAGCTGACAAGCAATTCTACTGGGTTATACATATATTATCACTCAATATCTTGGAAATCTTATTTGAAATCACACTAGGCTGAAACCAAGTGCAATATTTTACAAATAATTGTAACTTTGAATAATGTGGATTTGAGCAATATGATCGCTTCATGGGATTCATTGTTCACTCTAATCAGGACCTATATACATATGCATATATATATGTATTTATTTTATTTGTATAAATGTTTATATGTCTATATACACATAAATATCATAGATGTGTATATACATGTATATATGTAAATATATACACAGAAGTATCATAGATGTATGTGGATAAACATATATACTATAAATATCATAACTATATGTATATGTGCATATATATGCAGATAAGATAGATGTAGTTACAGATTTCAATATATCTGAGAATAGATTACACTAGGTCATTCTGAAAGTGTGTCCCTAGTAGAGTGTCCTAGGGATATGTTCTTTTCTATGTTCTATTTAAATTTTTATAAGACTTTGATAAAGGCCTAGATGTCATCTTTATCAAATTGAAACTGACACAAAGTGGGAAGGATAACTAACACATTCTATGACAGAATCAGGATCCCCAAAGATCTTGACAGGCTAGAACACTGGGCAAAATCCAAGATACAATTTAAATTTAAAATAAGATGAAATTTCGAAGCCTATATCTGGTTTTGAAAATTCAAATTCACAAGTATAAATGAGTGAGGTGTGCCTAGGAAACATTTTTATTTGAAAATCTTCCAGGGAGTGTAGTGGACTTCAAGCTCAAAACGAGTCAACAGCATAATAGTTCAGCCAATAAAACAAATGGAATTTCATGCTGCATTAACAAGAGCACAGAGGCATCATAAGGTGACAGCCCCACAGAATGCTCTCCTGATCAGACCAACTTGAGAATATTGCATGCGGTTCTGGATACCATCTTGTAGGAAAGTCATTGTTAAGATGGAGAGTATCCAGGATGACTGAGATGCAAAAGGGATTCGAGGTCCTTTATATTAGGATAAGCTGAAGGAAAGGGGGATCCTTATTCTAAAGCAAAATGTGATACATTTCTTCAAGTTCTTGAAACTGTCATGTGGAAGATGATTAGCCTTGTTTTTCTTGGTACAAGAGAATAGCAATGAATGGAAGGTGTAGAGTCTAATCATGGCAAGCATAATGTCAGTACAAACAATTAGAGTTTCTGAAAGCAGAATGGGCTGTGATCAGAAGTGGTGGGTTTGGGGGCATCCAGATGTCTCAGTGAATTGAGTGAACCCCCCTTGGTTTTCTCTTCTCCCTACCCTTGATGGGTAAGATAGAATTCAAGATCCCAATGGATTTGGATGTTTTTCCCTCTCAGAGTTGATTTCCCTGAGAGTAAGGTTTAAGTAAAAACTCTCTTCCTCTCCTGCTTATAGGAGTTTTCTTCCCCTCCCCTTCCTGTGAGAATCTTTGTGTGAGAAAGATTATTCTATTTGATTTTTCTTTTCCCCCTATTTACGCATTACATTTTCCATATATTAATATATATATATATATATATATATTGATATAAATGTAGTCCTTATAGAAGAGAGTTTGAATAAATGAAAAGATAACAATTTTCTCCTTTTCCCTTTCCATCATTTTTACCTTTTCAGGTATTCCATGCTCTTTGTTTTTCGATATGGAACTTTCCACAGAGCTCTGGTCTTTTCTTTGCAAAAACTTGGAAATCTTCTATTTTGTTGAATGCCCATACTTTCCCTTGGAAGTATATATTCAGTTTTGCTGGATAGCTGATTATTGGTTGAAGACCCAGCTGTCTTGCCTTTCTGAAAATCATGTTCCATGCCTTACGATCATTCAGAGTGGAACTTGCAAGGTCTTGTGTGACCCTGATTGGCATTCCTTTATATCTAAATTGTCTTTTTCTGGCTTCTTGTAGGATTTTATCTTTTGCTTGAAAGCTTTGTAATTTGGCAATTACATTCCTGGGAGTTGTCTTTTGGGGATTTAATGTAGAGGGTGCTCTGTGAGCTCTTTCAGTGGATGTATTGCCCCCTTGTTCTAGAATATCTGGGCAATTTTCTTTGATTATATCTTGTATTACGATGTCGAGTTTGCGGTTTATTTCTAGCTTTTCTGGTAGTCCAATTATTCTTAAATTATCTCTTATTCCTCTATTTTCCAAGTCTGTCACCTTGTCAGTGAGATATTTTATGTTCTCTTCTAATTTCTTGATCTTTTGGCTTTGCTTTATTGATTCTTGCTCTTTTACCTGCTCGTTGTCTTCCAGTTGCCTAATTCTGACCTTTAAAGCCTGGTTTTCCTTTTCAGTTTGGTCAAACCGGTTTTGTAGTTGTATGAAATTCTTTTGCATTAATTCCAACTTTTACTGCCAGAAGGCTTCCATCTTTTTTTATCATTTTTGATTCAAATTCTTCAAAAGTTTGTGGAGAGTTTCCATTTCATTTGGAAGGTTTCGGAGCATTTGCTTGTATTTCCTCTTCTATCTCCTCTGTATTTTGTATTTTTGCTCCATAAAATGTGTCCAAAGTTGCCCCCTTCTTGTTTTTCTTGTTGTTTTGAGGCTTTTTTGCTTCTGTGCTATTTGCCATCTCTATCTGAGTGCTGAGGGCTGGCTCTTCTGTTATCTGTCTGGTGTTCAGTGGCTTTAGCCCCAGGCAAATTGTCTGTCTTCCCCAGGAAGCCAGGAATTGCTGGTGTTTCAGTGTTTTGGTATTACTACCCTCCTCAGTTCCCTCCTGATGCTTTTCTGTTGCCTTACTTCTATTCTCTGCACCTGGCTTGACACTCTCAGATGTATTTCAATGCCTTTGCTGGCCAGAGGAGCCTGTACTCTGAGGGGGAGGGCCCGTGGCTTCCAGGAGCTCTGAGGGCTGGTGATAGGATTAACCTCAGACTGAGTATGCCCTGAGGCAGGGACCTTCGGTGAGACTCAGATGGAAGGATCTGATCAGGGGGCTACAGGCTCCCCCCATCTCTCTCTGTTTCCCTGCTGTCTGGGTGCCCCCGTGCCTGGGTCAGGTTGTTTTCAGCATGTGGCCTTCAGAATAGCCTGCTCCCAAGGCCCTTTTGCTTGCCCTGAGGTTCCTGCTGCTGCCTCGGATTCAGTGCTCTGGGTTGGGGGGGGTCCTGGGATCTTCCTTTTGCCTACCCCTTAGATCCGAGTGATCTCGGGTTCTGACTTTTGAGGGTCCTTACCTTTTGATCCAGGTCCAGGAGGAGTGTTCCTGGGGTCTATTCTGTTGTTTGTTTTGAATTTCTGTGCCCTAGGGGCATTCAGTTTGAGATCAGTAAGGACGGGTTTCTGGAGCTCTGAACTTTAGCTTTCTCTAAGCTGCCATCTTGACTGGAAGTCCTATTATGCCCATTTTACAATTGGGGAAAGAGAGGCAAACAGAAGAGCTTGCCAAGGGACATAGGGCTAGTGTCTGAGCCCTGATTTGGGCTCAAGTGTTCCTGACTACCCACTGTGCCACCAGCTGCCTCAGTGTGAAAGAGTAGAAAGAACTTTAGAATCAAGGCTCAAGTTTGTATCACAGCTCTGCTATTGAAACTTGGGAAAATCACTTCTGATATCTCAGCCTTAGTTTCCTTATCTGTTAAAGGAGATTGTACCAACTGACTTCTAAGGTCTCTTCTGGCTCAGACAGTCTGTAAATCTCTGACGACAGGCCACTTAAACCTTAGACCTCAATTTCCTAATCTATAAAAATAGTTGGGAGGGGAACATTTGACGAGGTCATCTCTATGTCCTAGGCAATGAGACTAGAATATGAGCAGAGAATGTGTCTGCTACAAATTACCCAAGAGGAAGAGGCTGAGAAACCTGCTTTTTGGGAGTGTTGCAATGAAGCCTAACTTCCATTCTGACACAGCTACAATCTTGATGCAAGTCCCCATCACCTTATGCTTTTCTTTTCTTTTTTTTTTCCAAGACTATTGATATAGCCTTCTGATTGGTTTCCTTGATTCAAATCTCTCCTCATTCCAGGGCAGTTAGTTATCAAAATGGTCTTCCTCAAGTGCAGGGCTGACCATGACAACCTCCCTTCTTCCATCCCTTCCTCCCATTCGATAAACTGCATTGGCTTCTATTACTTCCAGGATTAAATATAAAACCCTCTGTCTGGCTTTTACAACCCTTCATAACCTTACACCCTCCTTCTTTTCAGTCTATTTTCCCTTCCACATTTCTGTGATTCAGGGATTCTGGCTTCCTTGCTGTTCCTCAAATAAGACACTCCTCTCAATTTCATGCATTTTCCCCTTGCCTGGAATGCTTTATCTTTTTTTAACTCCACTTCCTGGCATTTCTGGCTTCCTTCAAGTCCTAGCTAAAATCCCACTTTTTACCTGTCCCCTACCCTTAATGCTAGTTCCTTTCCTCTGAGATTATCTTCAATTAAATGCTGTCTATAACTCTATAACTGTACAGTTATTTGCATGCTCTTCCTCCCACTAAAATTTGAACTTGTTGATATAGATTATTTTTTTGTTTTGTATATTTCTTTATATTCTTGGTACTTTCTTAGTACTTTGCTTAGCAAATACTAGGTTCTTAATAAATTTTTGTTGACTTGACTTGTGGTACTCTGAGCAAGAGACTACATGGAACATTTGTAACTGGTTCTGATTAGCTAGCCACTTGGTGAGTCAAAGGCTCTTTGACTGAATGGGATGATATCCAAAAGGACATTCATCAACTTCCACCATCTCTTCTGGTAAATCTCTGTTGTTCATCTAGAGTCTTTGCTGATAGCATTCAGTGAGAGACAATGTTGTAAGGGGAAAGGCCTTGGGCACTCTGCTTCTGAGGCCAATATGTGGACCTATGAAAATAGGTTTCAGTCCTTTGCCTTGACATTTGTTCTTTTCTTTTGGATAAAGGAAATTAATCTGGAGGCTCTAACCTTATGAGTTTTGAAAGGTCAGAAGAGTGAGCCTCCATTAATCCAGTAGTAGGAAAATTAGAGTCCATATTGTAAGGATAAAATCTGAAATGGCTATGGAAACAAAGGTTCAAACTTCTGAGCATATTAGTTTATTAAGTAATGAATGCCAATTATTTAACAAATCGGGACAAGGCCTACAAAGATTGGCACTGGACCCTGCATAAAGGGGAGGAGGGTAGACTTCTTTTATTCATTAAAAGATAATAATAAGCAGAATACAAAACAGGATGTGTAATTAGGTAATCAGATTTCTAAGTGGATGAATGATAAGAGGCTTTTTGAGCTAGGTGGAGAATAAGTGAGTCTTAAGAGTTGGGAGGGGAGAGAGAAAGCAGGTGAAATTTCTTGAAATCAGAAAAAGAGGTGTTCCATTCCTCCCAAATGTCTGTATTCAATCAAAGGAATATGGAAACAATAACTTATTGACCAGTATGGGACCAGTTTGCAGATAAAACATATGGGCTGCTTGAGGTATACAATTTTGAAAAAAATTCCAAGTTTCAGTCTGGATTTGACTGGGTTTTTGGTCACCATAATCTAGGTCCTTAGTTAAAGATCTCCAAGCAACAGCTAGAAGTAGTCCAGATTCCCAGATACACAGGGTTTGGTTCAAACAATGCAATAAAGTTTTTTCACCATTCCCATAATTGAATTGTTTTCTCAGAAGAAAGAAATGGAACTTGACCCATAATTGAACAGAAAAGGAACTGAGCTATATCTAGAATTGAGTCACAAGATGTAGTCAATGTGGTTCTGTCAATTCCCACAATTCTTACAATATCATGTTTTTCATCCAATCCTGCATCTGTGCCCAAAGAATAAAGGAGTGACCTCCAGGAATAGCTCAGTGGCATCAAGATGAGGACTTAAATGTCAGTCATGTTTCACTGTAAGTGAATTTGATGGGTTCCCTGTTATATAGCAACTGTGTTAAGTCTGAGTCTACTCTCCTTAGAAACAGAGATAATTGGGGGAAATGCTTGTACTTTTGTTCTCCCTATGTCTTTGAAGTAAATATTCCTTTCTAAAAATGAATTAATATCAATTGGTTTAATGGAATAGGAGTGTTGATCAATCAGCTGTGGTTAACAGTAGGAAGAGTCTGGGAGACCCCTTAGTGGTCTCCTTGGAGACTCGAGAGGGAAATGTAGTTGTCCTAGCTCTAGGAAGATAGACCAGAAATATTCTCTAAATAAAAAAAAGTGTGACAAACTATCATGATGCTAAAATCCAGATCAATTCAGTAATCATTTATTATGACCCTATTAGATGGACTTCTCTTAGAAATGGGTAAAGGGTACTTTAAGCAGGGGGAAATGGCATGAGCAAAAGGTCAGAGGTTAGAATGAACATGGTATGTTCAGGTTACACCACAGTAAGTTTACCAGTTTAGATGGAGTGGAAAGTCTGCAATGGAAAAGCAATGGGAAATGAGACAGAAAAGACTTTGGTTAGGGCTATTTTATGGTAGCCCTAAGTATTGAGCTTTGTTTAGAATTCTTTCCTAAGGAAAATCATTTATCATCAAACATTTTTTATAGGTCAGGCTGTGGAGCATGTTTGGGCTCCTAGAGAGACACATTACTAAGTTCCATTCCTGTGGGTGCTCTTTGGTTAAGGTTCTACATTGGATAAAACTGGGAAGTACTTTCAAGGACAAATAGCTATGGATTCCTTTTACTGACATTTTGGAATATTTCTCCTATTGGCTCTGGAAATTCTGATATTCATTAGGCAATTTCAACAACCTTCCAAATATCTTGTGCTAGCTTTCTTTGCAACTTCAGTGCTCATGTGTGGGAGGGTGGGGAAAAGAACAAGGTGGTTGGCTTGTGGGATCAGTTGGCAGCTTCACAACATTCTCTGTAACAATCAACCATGGAATTCACTTGAGCACATCAGCCCTCACAATTAACCATGACTTTTACCAAGTAACAAAGTCATGACTTTCTGATTCCCAAGGACCCAGCTTACATTTTGTCCACAGTGGAGCCTTCATATGGGGAGGGGATGAAGTGGGAGACTCAATTTAATCAACTATGCTTCGTACTCTAGGGAACTTGAAGAAGTTCCTCAATATAATACAGAACTGGAAGGGATCTAGTCAATCCAACCCCTTTGTTTTACAAATGTGGTCACTAAGGTTGTGGGAAATGAAATGATGGATCCAAGATCACACAGGCAGTGTAATGGGCAGTCATATACAGGATTTGTACCAAAGGACTCTGGCTTTCTCTAGAACTAGTCTTCTTTCTATGGTAACACACATTTTACAAGACTAACAGGCAGAAAAAAGACTGTCCTAGGCTCCAAAAAGGACTCACAGTGCCTAGGACAAACTTTCTCTCCTCAAACACCCAATGGTCCTCTCCCTTACTAAAAACATGGCCAGAAGGCAGAAAAGTTTTCTTCCTATAATCTAGTTGTTTTGGACCAATCTTGACTTCACAAGAAGGCTCTTTTTCTGAGCTTCCAGAACTAAACAAGTAGCTGAGGAAGGGTAGAGATGGGAAAATAACTGGCGATAATCTCAGAAGTCCCTTCATGAAATATTAAATTTCTGTGCTACTATAAATTATCTTCTGCTGGAAATGACTTACTGCCATGTGCATCAATGCACTTAGTTGGTGTAGTTGTTAGTGTTGACTTAGATTTTTAAAAGGCCTGAGTTGAAAACCCTTACCTGTTACTTACCAGCTTTGTGACTCTGTGCACATCATTTAAATTTCTGTGGTCTCAGTTTCTTTATGTATAAAATGGAGATGATAAAAGCATCTATTTCACAGAGTTGTTGTTGGTTTCAAATGACAATATATGTAAAGTGCTTTACCAACATAAAATTCTTTACAAATGTTTGCTGTTTTCATGATTATATGCCTCTTTTAAATGGATTTAGATTCTAATTTGTATACTAGTTATTTGTTTATATACCAGACTCCTCTATTAGACTATAAGTATGATAATTTCAGGACAATCTCTTGCTTCCCTTTCTCCCTAGATATGGGTTCTTACACATAGTAGGCACTGACAGAGTAATTGTGGAATTGATTTGAATAGAATAGAAGTGTCTTGAGGATAGAGACTTTCCTTTCTGGTTTTGTAAGCCCAATGCAAAGGCTAAGTGTGGTGGTGAAATTTTTTTAGGGACCGAGAACTGGGTTCTTGAGGTCGAGGATGCAAAATATCAGTAAGGAATAATTAAGAATGAAGCAAATAGCTATTTATTTTGGCCAGCTGGAGTAGACTGCAAGATGGAGAGCAATCTATGTGGGAGCCATGACTTGAGTCTTCTTATATGCAGGTTTTTAGAGCATCATTCATAGGCTAAATATTACTCAAAGGAATATTGTGTGAAACAAAGGAATATGCCTATTTATAAAACACAAAAGGGTGTACAAAAATAATATACTTGGAGAAAAATGTATAATCTTAGCTATAGGGGATAGAAAAGGGGTCATCATCTTAGTATAGCTACTTTCACTCAAATCTAAGAAATCTTCCCATCTGACCAGACAGAGAGAACTTTTTCAGGACTCTGGAATTCTCCACTGTCAATAACTCAGTCTTTTAGTTCTGAAAAGATGAAAGAATGAGATCGAAGCACACAGCTGGATCAGTTGTGCTCTTCAGCTTATTAACAACAAAATAGCAAAAGACAATGTGCCTGGAGTTCATATCGGGGAGGCAAGACCTTCATCAACTTATAGAATAGTGTCATAGGCAAATTGAACCCAGTACCTTTAACTTGTGAGTCACTGTTCTTTCTACTGCAAGATACTCTTCTTGCAAACAGATCTATTAGGCTGCAAAATGCCAATTCCAGGTACCAAATAGGTGCCTGGTAGTACAATATCTACTATATTAATGGTGTATAATAAATGCTTCCTGATTAATTAAAATTAGTTACATTGATTGTTCATGTGTGAGAGTTCTCAGCATAGCACACCCCATCTTAGAAAGTAAAAGCCTAGAAAGAGCAAAAAAAGACAGGATCAGAGAGAAATGCTTAAAGCAATGGGCTTTGAATGCTTCTACAATTTTAGCCACTTTGCTGATTTGCTGAGAGTGTGAGCAAGAATCCTTGGGATATTTTCTGCCTCCTCATTTCCTTCTGGTGTTTACACTTTTAGAATGAAGTGATGGGTAGAAGATACAAATTTATCCATGTATTTTAATTACTGCCATTCTCTTTACTGAGATAGGCCATAGGTCAGGCTTGGGCAGCATGGTATAAAGAAAGGGTGGGGTGATATGTGTGCCAGCTCCCCACTGCCTGAGCTCCTTAGATCTACATAAGACATGGGAGAGTGCTGGTATATATCCTCTGTGTGTGTGTGTGTGTGTGTGTGTGTGTGTGTGTGTGTGTGTGTGTGTGCACTGAGTTTTCCTCTGCAGCTGGGGGAATATCGATCTAAATTAATTTCCCTCTGTGAAAGGCAGGGGGAGCATTGTTATTAAATGTATAAATGTGTGATCTATCATGGATATTAGTGCTGGAAAAGATGTATGCGACGCCGGCGCAGATGTATGAGACCCTGAATCCCTACCCCACCTCTGCTGGGGCAGGTGATAAATGAGTTCTATTATCAGGCCTTGTTTGTTACTAAGTAGGGAGAGAGGATTGGCAAGTCCCTACCCTTGAGTGGTTCTCAGTCAGTTTAGAGGTCAGTTTGGACCAGCCACCTCTCTCATTCTCCTACAGTTCTCCACAGGAGGTTTGGGGCCTAAATGAGGATTCTCTTTCCACTCAACCAGCTGGGCCATACATAGAAAGATAAGACTGATTAATGAACATCACACGGACTCTCTTTCGCAAGACTCCTGAACCTTTTTGTGTATATCATGGATCCCTTTTGACAGTCTTGTTTAATCTGTGGACGCCCTCTCAGAATAATGTTTTTAAACAAACTAAAGAAAGTAGGTGAAATTGCAAAGAAAATAAATTATATTGAAATAAGTTATCAATTTTCTTAAAGAGCTTCCCCTACCCTAGATTAAGATCCCTGCTTTATGGTAAAATGGAGGAATTGGATAATGGGGAGATTCAAGAGTAACGGATCACTCAACCAACAAATTTTTATTGTGCACCTATTGTGTATCAATTAATAGGTAACATTAACAAGTATGAGCTTAGGGTAGGATTCTGGGAAAGAGGACTCATAGAAACAATTGCAAAGCTGTGTGTGGTAAGGACATACTTAAATGCTGTGGGAAATTCAGAGAAGGAATTGGTGGAATATTCATAGAAGGTGATGAATCACAGGGCAACAAACCTTGGTGTTCAATACAAGAAGATACAAGATCATCTAGTCCAGTCCTGATCTATAAGCAGCCTACGTACTTTACAAATTAGGAAACTGAGGCTCATAGAGGGGAAAGGATTTGTCTAAGGTCACAGAGTGTGAGTAGCAAAGCCAGGAACAGAAGCCCTCTCTTCCCTTCCCCCCTCTGATTCCAGGACCATATTTTTTTTTTCTTTCCCCTCTTCTAGATCATGTTTTGAGATGTTCTTTGAAAGAAAGGTTTGGAGAAGCGAGTTAGGAAGGGAGGAGTCATTTCAGACATGGAGAATAGCTCTTTCAGCTCCTTCTATAGCTAAAATTTTCCTGTGTCAACAAATTTGAAGCCTAAATTACATTAGGAATAAGTGTGTCCTTGGAACCCCAAGGTTCTAAATGGAGTAAGCCTTTTCTCTGCTTCACTCCCTTGTGCTACTTAAGCCAACTTCCCTGCCCCACCATTTATTCACCTACCTTCAAAGACTTTATCAAGAAATGCTTTTATAGAATGATTGTTGTTGTTCAGTTTTTTCAGTCCTGTCCAATTCTTTGTGATTCTATCTGGGGTGTTCTAGGCAAAGATACTGAAATGGTTTGTCTTTTCCTTTACCAGCTCATTTTACATATGAGGAAAGAAACAGAGTTAAATGACTTGCCTAGGGTCACACAGTTTGAGGTCAGATAGAAAATCAGGTCTTCCTGAGTCCAGGCATGGAACTCCATCCACTGTCCAATCAGTGCCCCCGATTGATTAGTTTGATTGAAGGACCAACCAAAGATATAAGAATATTTAGTAGTTAATACAGAATAAAATCCACCTGAAGGGTGCTGATCCTTTTTGATGAAGAGATTACAAAATAGGATTTAAAGAGTCATGAACTAAAAATCAGGAGACATGACTTGGTTATTGCTCTGCCACTAACTAGCTCTGTGACTCTGAATCAGTCACATGCCTTCTGAGAGCCTCAGTTTCTGTCTCCATAAAATGAAGAATTTGTCTGAACTGATCTACTATGTTCCTTCCAACTCCGGCATTCTTAATTCTAAAGTTTTCCTCCAGCTTTGGTATTCTGTGCTCTGAAGTCACTTTCATCTTTCAGAATGCATGAGTCTGTGAATCACCTTCCTTGCTTCCTTGGCATGGTGAGTTTGTCTTCTAGCAACAATTTAGTCCTGCAGAAACACTTTATGAATGAGGCTCCTTGTCCTAATTTTGTTTGTCTCTCAGTCCATAATAAAGACCATTAGGAGTTTCTGAGGCAGGCTAATGTACTGAAAACTGCAGGCTAGGATGGCTTAATTAAGACCTTAGATGAAAGGAAAGCATGTTGGCTGTTTACATAAGAAAGGCACCAAGGGTAGAAGATGGAGATCCCTGTGACCTGAATTCTGAGTCACTTCTAAGGAACCCACCCCTCTTCACAGGAAAGTAGCTCAGAGAATCAATAATTTAATTAGGTCTGGGAAAAAGCAACCTAAAGAGGAAAAGTCACCACCTTGGTTATGGTCTCCAAGGTGGTTCAGGCCCGACGAGAGGTTATTCTGTTTTAAGAAAACAGCCTCTCCCAAATGGGCAGTTTTACTTTTCTTTAATTATTAAAGCCTAGAAAAAAAATCTTAACAAAGTTGTAAAGTAGAGAAATATTGGAAATGCACAAGGGATGTGGCTGCTCTAGGAAGGAAAAAAAGAAGTCATTTTTATCTATACTAAAAATGCCCAATGTCTCCCTGGGTAGCCATGATCTGATCATACTTTAACTGTCGTGCTCTGGGTAGACCTTTGAAAGATTCAAAACAATAAAAGAATAGAGGACAAAATAATCTCCCTCCTAAAGAGAGTGTGGTCTTTTTTGTACTGGATAATTTTCCAAAGTACAGTTGAAACCTATCTAGCCTTCAAGGGCTGATTAAAATACCACCTCCTTCAGGAGGTCTTTCTTAATCTCTCCCCAGTCTTTGACTTCCTATGACACTTTGTTCTGAGCACTTGAACACATATGTATGCACATATACAAAGGAAAACCCATTCTTCTTTGTCTCCAAGGATTCTCATCTTCCTTCAAGCTCTGACTTCATCCGTGAAGCTTTCCCTGTTTACTGTCATTGTTTGTCCTGTTTTCCTTCTCAAGGTACCTTTTTTTAACCTAATGATGTACCTGCTTTTCTCTAGTAGAATGTAAACTTCTTGATATCAGAGAATATTTGGGTTTGCATATTCCTATCCCTACTGCCCTGAGCAACACTATTGGCTCATTGTAAGTGCTTAAAAAAATTGCTGAATTAACTTGAACTGATTTATTTTTAAACTGGGGAGGGGGGATTGAATTGACTTACTAAAGATTTTTCTAGAGTTGAGGTTCCATGACAAGAAAATTCTAATCATTTTCCTCGATACAGATGATATTAGAATTTATACTCACTGATATCCTTCTTAAAGTGAAGGAAACAGCGTAAATTGAACTAAGGCCAAGGCCTGGGTGTTGTCTTAATTTAAACAAACAGGTGCTCTCATAATCAGTCAATAATGGCATCAGCCTGATAATGCCACTCCACCAGCCAGGCAGCCCAGGTTGTTAAAGTGAAACACCTTGAATGCCGGCAGGTATTTATTCTATTGTACTTTGAAAACTCCTAATGAGCAGGTAAGCATATTGACTTGAAATATCAGAAATTGCAGATGGCATGGTTTCCTGCTCTATGCAGGTGGGATTATGAGCCTTCTTCTCCTAACACCTGGGGTACCCTGGCAGTCATTTTATCTACAGAGCCTGAGCTACCTTAGATAACAAAAAGGGTAGCTTGGGGTAAAATTTAGACTTGGGAAAGGAGAAAAAGAAATAATCCTGTCTAGGAGTTGTTCCCTGGTCTTTATATGTAGCAAGAAATTTCAGTATTAATATTCAAGACTTATAGATCTGAATATCCATCCCCCAGTCACTAACATGGTGCTTGGCATATGGCGTGCTTTAGAAACATTGGTTGAAGTTGAAGCAAAACAGGAAACTCATTGGAACTCTCTTCTAAAATCAGCTTTGTAGTGTCAGGGAAACAATGAACATGAGTTGGACAGACTTTGAGAGACAGTGGAGGATAGAAAAAGCTGGTGTGCTATGGTCCATGGGATCACAAAGAGTTGGACATGACAATAACAAAATTCTTTATTTTTATGTCATGGAGGAAGGGAGTGGGATGTTTTACAGGGGTCAGATAATTGGTAACTGGTCACTGCTGCATTATTTAAGGAGCTAAGTTTACTCTTCACTCTCTGTCTAACTTTTCTCTCATTTTCTTCCTTTCTGCTCCCTCCTCTTTTCTCAGCCTGTTGGCTATTTTCATGCCTTCAGTTTAGCATGACAGAATGGATAGAGGGCCAGCTTTGTCCTTAGTAAGAACTAAGATCAATTCCTGCCTCTGCCACAGATTTAAGGTACAATTATTGGCTACTAGCTATTGCCAGAACTTAGTACTAATGTCCACTTATTGTTTTGAAAAACTTTTACCTTCTGTCTTAGAATTTATACTAAGTATTGGTTCCAAGGCAGAAGAGAATCAAGGGCTAGGCAAGTGGGGTTAAATGACTTGCCCAGGGTCACACAGCTGAAAGTGTCTGAGTCCAGATTTGAACCTAAGTCCTCCCAACTCCATACCTGGTGGTCTATCCCTTGTACCATATAGGTGACCGCTATAGATAATCTACATGGATAGGAGTTCCCTGGTTTAGTAAAACATCAGGTCTAGATTACACAAAAGGCATTTTTTGATGTGATGTGATGTGATGATTTATGATGACCATATAAGGTCAAGGTGTGACTCTTGCAAGATAGACAAGGGTCAAGAAGGCAAGGTCCCTTCCTGCAACAGTCAACATTTTGCAGTGGAAATAATGCTATAGATCCTTGGTGCTGGTATTTTTACTCTTATGAAGCATTAATGGTGCTTATTGTTGAAGTCATTTTCCTTTTGTGGATTTCAGTTTCTACACTAGTAAAATGAGGAGAACTGAACAAAAGTCTTTGAACATCCTATGATTCATAGGAAAAGCAGAGAGATACACTCAAGCTTTCATACTTGTGTGGGATATAAGGTTAAGGTTTTTCTAACTGAACTTTCAAAAGTTCATTTTGTTTCAGTTATTCAGATTTATCCTCCATCACAATTTGAGAATTGACTGTGTACAGAAATTCGGTTGGATGAAGGGGCTCAACTTAGGGTAATTGGGTAGGGGGCAAGGGTGAATCTATAATTGATTAATCTTGTAAAGGGTTCCCAAAACAAAGGTTCTCATAACAGCCAGATTGTGGAATGTTTACTTTTGGCATGACCTAGTCAATTGGCAATTACTTTTTTTTTTTAATTTTCACCCTATTCCATTGTTTATAAAGAAAATTCAGGAATGGATCTATTAAAATGAAGCCAACAGTTTGTAGGTTGTTTAAAAGGCAGAAGAAATCCAGCATTTTGCTGATACGGAAAACTACAAACAATTTTTCAGTGCCCTCAAGACTGTCTATGGGCCATTAAAACCCACCACCACTCCTTTGCTATCCTCTGACGGTGACACTCTCATAAAAGATAAAAAAGGCATCAGCAACAGGTGGAAAGAACACTTCAGTCAGCTTCTCAACCGACCCTCTTCAGTCGACCAAAGCGCCCTTGACCAGATCCCCCAAAACCGCACTATTGAACAACTTGACATCCCTCCTTCAATAGAGGAAGTCCAAAAAGCCATTAAACAAATGAGTGAAGGCAAGGCACTCGGTAAAGACGGGATCCTAACCGAGGTGTACAAGGCCTTAAATGGAAAGGCGCTCCAGGCATTCCATATAGTGCTGACCAGCATATGGGAAGAGGAAGACATGCCCCCAGAACTCAGAGATGTCTCCATTGTAGCCCTATACAAGAACAAAGGCGCACGAGCAGCCTGTGACAACTACAGAGGCAACTCACTACTCTCCACTGCTGGAAAGATCCTCACCCGTGTTATACTCAACAGACTCCTATCATCTGTTTCAGAGCAGAACCTGCGTGAATCACAATGTGGCTTCTGACCAGATCGCAGCACCATCGACATGGTCTTCACGGTGAGGCAAATGCAGGAAAAATGCCTTGAGCAGAACCTGAGTCTCTACATTGTCTTCATAGACCTGACGAAGGTGTTCGACACAGTGAACAGGGATGCATTGTGGGTGATCCTTAGCAAGCTCGGCTGCCCAGCAAAATTCATCAAACTGATCCAACTCTTTCATGTTGACATGACAGGGGAAGTCCTATCTGGTGGAGAGACTCCCGATCGCTTCAACATCTCCAATGGCTTGAAACAAGGCTGTGTCCTCTCTGCGGTACTATTCAACCTATACTTCACCCAAGTATTACGACATGCTGTGATGGATCTAGACCTGGGCGTCTACATCAAATACCGACTGGATGGCTCACTATTTGACCTTCGCCGCCTGACTGCAAAAACAAAGTCAACAGAGAGACTTATCCTGGAAGCTCTCTTTGCAGATGACTGTGCTCTCATGGCCCACCAAGAAAATCATCTCCAAACCATTGTGGACAGGTTCTCCACCGCAACAAAAGTGTTTGGCCTGACTATCAGCCTCAGCAAAACAGAGGTGCTGTTCCAACCTGCACCAGGGAGGCCAACGAACCAGCCGTGCATTACAATCAACGGCACGCAGCTTTCTAAAGTCAACACTTTCAAGTACCTGGGCAGCACCATTGCCAACGAAAGGTCCCTAGGCCATGAGATTAATGCCAGGATCCAAAAGGCCAGCCAGGCACTCAGGTGGCTGCGCTGCAAAGTCCTCCAACACAGCGGTGTAAGCACTGCGACGAAGCTCAAAGTGTACAACGCAGTGGTCCTCAGCTCGCTCCTGTACGGTTGTGAGACATGGACACTGTACCGGAAGCACATGAAACAGCTGGAGCAATTCCACCAACGCTCTCTCCAGTCAATCATGAGGATCCGATGGCAGGACCAAATCACCAACCAGGAAGTCCTCGACAGAGCCAACTCCACCAGCATCGAAGTCATGGTCCTCAAAACCCAGCTACGATGGTCTGGACACGTCATCCGCATGGACCCACAGCGAATACCAAGACAGGTGTTCTATGGTGAACTGTCAGCTGGACTCAGGAAACAAGGCCGACCAAAGAAAAGATTCAAGGATCAGCTAAAGTCCAACTTGAAGTGGGCTGGCATTACACCAAAGCAACTAGAACTCGCTGCCTCTGTCAGAAGCAGCTGGAGAACCCACATTAACCATGCCACCACCACCTTTGAAGATGAGCGACGTTGACGTCTTGCCGCTGCGCGTGAACGCCGACACCAGACCACAACCGCACCTCCCATAACAACTGGCGTCCCATGCCCCATGTGCCACAAACTCTGTGCCTCAGTCTTTGGGCTCCAAAGCCACATGAGGGTACATCAATAGATGATAATACACAAAGACAATAGTCATTCTCGGTCACCGAGAGACTACCACTACTGTTGCTTTGTTTTTAATATAAAACTTTAATTAAAGCTTAAGATAAAGAACACTCTATCTCCCATAAATCTTTTATTAAGTACTAATTATCTCAGGAGCATTAAAACAAACATTATGCATATAGGCAACAAAGAAATTGGCATTACAGGAAAAATGACTCTTAGATTGGACATTGGGATCCCTGATACTTGGGGAAAGAGACAGTATGAATGGAAATCTTGGTCCTATCAAACATGCAAAGCAGTATCAGAGAACATCCAAATTTAAAGGGACCTTAGAGGCTATCTCATCTACCTCTCTTATTTTAAGAGGGGAAAACAAAGCTCAAAGAAGGAAAATGATTTACCCAAGGTCACATAGTGATTTAATATCTGTACCAGGCTTGAAACCGAAGTTGTTTATTCCCTGTTTAAGGATCTTTCTGCTCAACCATGCTTCAGTTCTGAGTTACTTTATGCGCCCCAAAACTGGATTGAAGACTGAGAAATGGTGAAGGGGATGATGGAGAAGTGTAACAAAGTATTTCAGTGTGCACAGAGGCTGAAAAAAATTTTAGACAAACCATCATGGAAAGATTGAAGTTGAAAGGTTATATGGTCAATGTCGATAAATCCATGAAAGTGACACATGAGATTTCCTTGTTGTCATCGTTGTAGTTGTCATCACCATCATCATCATCTTGCAATTATATAAAAACAAAATAATCTTTTTAAAAACTAGTATCTGCTATAATCATCACAAAGGCACACCCTCCTATAATATTGACAGAAAATATAAACACATTAGAGAACTCATTGCTGTGGTAAGATCTATGAGGGAAATGTTCTCTCTGAATAGATATGAAACATCACTATGGAAGAAGGAACTCAAGTATAATAATATTGCATCAATAAATAAAGTAGACAACTGGAAAGCCATATTAACCAATTAAAATCAACAACATAGAGACATGTACAATGGAGTCTAGAAAACAGAAGCCCAGCCCTATACCCAAAGGTCTGCTTAAAGACAAGTCTCAAGTGGCCATAGAGGAAAAGTTTGAATAACTGAAACTAAATTAGACTTTCAAATCTCATTTATCAACCTTATGCCTTACCCAAGTTTATCAAAGCTCAAGATTCTACCCTTCATGTGAACATAGGATCTAGAGCTGGATAGCATCTTGAAGGTCTTCTGTTTAATAGTCCTTATTCTACTGGTAGAAACTGAGACCACTAAAGGATACCACTTCATCAAAGTCACTTTGATAGTGAAAAGAGAAATGACTCCAGAAACCAGGATCTCTGATTTTTAATCCACCACTCTTTCCATTGCAAATCTTGCCTCTTACAGAAAGGGACCATTATTATTTGTCTTCTCATATTTCTTCTCTGAGATCAAGGTTGGCACACAGCATTCAGCTGCAGTTTGTTTTGCTGAACAACAAAGTCATGCATAGATCATTCTGCCTGTTTAAAAAATTATGAAAATCTTCATCAATACAATGTTTTTTTCTGTTAAAAATAAAATCTCAATGATTATTTTTGAAATGGCAAGATAAACTGAAATAAATCTGGAAAGTATCTTAATAAAACCTCATGTAATAATAGCAAAACATAAAGCATAACACCCCAAGACAGTTACTGAGAGATGAACACTTCTGTAACTTCATTGAGGGCAGTTAGATGAGCACAGTGGATAGAATGCTGCATCTGGATTCAGAAAGACTCCTCTTCCTAAGTTCAAAGTTGGCCTCAGACACTTAACAGCTGTGTGATCCTGGGCAAGTCACTTAACCCTCATTGTCTCCGTTTTCTCATCTATAAAATGAACTATAGAAGGAAATAGCAAACCACCCCCAATATCTCCAGTATCTTTTGCCAAAAAAACCTCAAATAGGGTCAGGAAGAGTTTGGAGAAGACTGAAAAACAATTGAACCAAAATAACAACTTCCCAGAGCAATGGTAAATCATAACAGTTACATACCATTCAATTTGATTAACGTAACTTCTGGTCAGAAATTATGAAATAATCAGAATCCTAGAATGAAATCAAAAGGCCCTCAAAGGGGCTTCTATATCTGTTCATCTGTATGAACTCAGCCAACAATAAAGAATCATCAAACAAATGGCTGGGACATGAAAATTTGTTTATGGAAATAGGTTTTGTGATGACAATTCAGGACCAGGTTATCATCGCCAGAAACCACAGAAAAGGTCTCTTTAATTAACTTAGACTTAGGAATTAATGAAGATCATACAGGGAAATGGTGGGGAAAATGCAGCACATCACTGTGGGTTATAAAAATTTAACAACTACTTAATACTGAAAAGATATAACCTAGTGGTTAGAATAATACATCAGAAGCTTGTTGTCTTTATGGACTGACATGACAAATTCCTTTCCTGCAAATTCAGATCTCAAAATGTTTATAGGAACTCAGTCCTCAGTCATTAAAGTAGACTTGAAACAGATAAGAAAGGAGAATAGAAAAAACCCTAATCTCTAAGCCACAAAATCTGAGTCCTTGTGCAAGTCTGCTACATTCTAAAAGTAGCAACTGATATAATCACTTTCCTTTCTTTTCTCATCTGTAAAGTGAGGGTAATGGTTACTTCCCCAACCTAACTCAAGGCTTTTTTTTCTCATCCATTGTAGGGAATTCCTGATAGACAAATTCTCTCTGCCTAGGCAGATAACACACTTCACAGATTTAGAGTTTCATGGGATGGAACTAAGAGGTTAATTGACTTATCCAGTCATATATCCAGTAGGTGTCAGAGGCAGGATTTGAACCCAGAGCAGCTAGGTGATAGAGTAGAGAGAATACCAGACTTGGAGATTAGAATACTCATCTTCATGAGTTCAAATCTGGCCTCAACACTCGTTGTATGACCTTGAGCAAGTCACTGCATGCTGTTTGCCTCAATTTTCTCATCTGTAAAATGAATTGTAGAAGGAAATGGCGAACCAGTCCAGTGTTTTTGCCAAGAAAAATCCCAAATGGAGTCACAAGGAGTTGGACATGGCAAGAAAACAATGAAACAACAGCAACCTGATTCCATGGTCAGCTTTCTGCTCACCATGCCAAGCTGCCTTATCCTGAAATCCTTATGAAGATCCAGTGACCTAATCCATAAGGATGTGTTTTGAAAACCCTAGAGCTCTGTAGGAATACAAAAAATGAAATGTATTAAAGCATAGCACTATTCAAGAAATGAGGGAATCATAGTTCATTAGACTCAGGAAGGGAGCATCTACTCCAGTAATTTGCTCCATGTCATTCAGCTGGTGGAAGTGCACTGGACTTGGAAGTCACTAGAGCTGAATCCAAATTCTGTCTCCCACAGTTACTCTCTGCAAATCAGTTTCATCAGCAAAATGAAAGGGTTGGATAATCTCTAAAGATCCTTCCAACTCTAAATCCTATGATTCTAAACCCAAGTCCTCTGATTTCAAGACCAACGCTCTTTACACTACATATAAAATAGGTGTCAAAATGCAAAATTAGATACTTATCTCCCAAGTCATGAAAACTCCTGTTTCATTTTATTTTTTACAATTATTGGTTCTCTCCATCCTGTCCTGAGGCGTCTGGTCTGGGTGCTGATTAATTGGTCATTTGCCCACCATTCTGTAGAAGCTGATCCAACTTTTCAATTTGCCACAGCAGTTACTTAGGGGGTTTGAGCCTATATCTCTGTAACCTGCAGATAGGAAAAGCTATCAAAGAAGATAAGGAAGTCAACTCCGATAGTGCCTGGGGAAGGCATGAAGTGACACTTCTCTTGGCCAGGGAAAAGAGAAATATAGAGAGGAACTTAACTACCTGCCTCCAGCAAAATTGCAAAGTCTTTGGCACCCTCCCTTCTCCTCATCAAAGCCTCTCTGTTTCTTCTCCACCTTTTCCCTTGAAGGTGGCATCCCCAGCTATGGGATCTAAGTAGTGTCTTTTTTTTTTTTTTGTCAGATATCTAAGGGTTAGCTAATCAGTCCTGAGTTAAAAATGACCCTTTCCAGGGAAATTTGTATGTTTATGGAGGAAGGTGGAGCCTAAAAAAAAAACCCAAACAACAACAACTTCATGCACTGAAGGAATGAAGTTGCCCAAGTGAAATCACAGGCAATGAAGTTAATGATTGGGGAAACTGGAGGCCTGTCACGAAGCTCACAAACTTCCACCCACCCTCCACCTGCATTTATTTAATGGGATTCTGTACTATAAAATTTATTGTAGAAGTGAAATCTGCATCTGGACATCCAAAATCCAAAACTTTTGGCAACTGATCTCAAGCAAACTAACAGAAAAAGGAACCCTAATTTAAGCAAGTGAGCCCTTCAAAAAATCAGAACTTACACTCCAGATTTTAAGAGAGGTTTTTGAATTGTACTTCCCTTTACGGCATGCACAGGCAAGGAAGTCCCTAATCCTAGTTCTGCTGTCAGGTTTCCCTGTTGTTGAGTCACAGATGTCCCTTTTCCAGCCCTCATTCTCTACTTTCTTTATGCTGACTCTTTTAGAAATAAGCATGGCTACTACAGAGAAGATTCTACCCAGTCCTGGCAGCCTCAAAGCATCTAAGTAAGGATTTCTGACAATTTGGATGCCAGGGCAGCTTGATGATTCAGTGGATAGAGCATAGACTTAGACTTAGAGTCAGGAAAACCCTAGTTCAAACCCAGCTTCAGACACTTATGAGCTATGTGACCCTGGGCAAGTCACTTAACTGGGTTTGCCTCAGTTCCTTATCTATAAAATGAGGTAGAAAAGGAAAGGGCAAATCATTCCAGTCTCTTTGCCAAGAAAAACCTGAATGGGGTCATGAAGAGTCAGACATGACTGAAATGACCGAATAACAATCAGGATGGGGGGGGGGCACAAATTGGGAAGAAGGTGCTAGGGAAAACACACTTATTAGCAGTACTGACAGGTAAAGGAATCAATGTAAGGAAGGTGTTAGGGTCCTGGGATCTTTCCTTGAGTATTGACTGGCACACACTGCTGTGTACTCTGCTTTATCTACATCAAACAGAACCTGAAGTTTCTCCAAGGGAGATCAGTAATGACAGGAGGGAATTCAGGTGGTGATGTGTGGATATGTATAGGTATGTGGTTGCTTACTTTGGGTTCTTTTATCCCTGTCATGAGCCAGCTAGGTGATGCAGTGCATAGAGTGCCAGGCTTAGAGTCAGGAAGACCAAAGTTCAAATCTAGCCTCAGAAATTTCCTTCATTGTATGACCTGGGTAAGTCATTTAATCTTTTTACCTCAATTTCCTCATCTATAAATTGAACTGGAGAAGGAAATGGCAAATCACTCCATTGTCTTTGCCAAGAAAATCCCAAAAGGGATCATGAAGAATCAGGCATGACTAAAAAATGACTAAAAAACTAAAATCTTCCCCATGGCAACTTGGAATTTTAGGGGGTGAGCATCCAAGGGAAACACTAGCTAGGAGTCTTCTGGTGATGCTTTCTTTGACAAGTGAGTAATGAAATTATTCAGGTTTCATATGTATTGCTTTGTTTTTTACTTTAGAACTATCTTACTGGAAAGCAATCATCCAAATAGGCAAACAAATATTAAAAATGGCCATCCAAAACCCATAACTCAAATTACTTATAATTTGTTATTAAAATGTGTGTATCAACTGTAAAAATAATAACAAAATGTTATGTTTGCTTTTGTTTCCTTCTGGCCTCTTTTTCCTTGTTTTTTTTTTTTTAAATTTGTTGCTAGTCTTTATTTCTTTTTTGAAATAGTCATAATTTGAATGTATATTGTTGTTCAGAATCTCCCTTCTTTACTTTGCATCACTTCATATGTCTTCCCATATTTTGGTGTATTTTATTGTATTTGTCATTTTTTGCGGTGCATTCCATTATGTTTATATAGTACAATGTAGTCAGCCATTTCCCAATTGTTGGGCATATGGGCTATTTCAAGGTGTTGTTGTTGTCATTATGATAAAAGCTTCTGTGATATATTTTTTTAGATTGATAGATCTTTTTCTTCCCTTTTGATACTATCCTTGGGGCCAAGTCCTAAGCGTCACTAGATGAGAGGACATAATGAGTTTTATAATTCTGATTATTATATAGAATCATGTGGCTTCCCCAAAATTGTTCATCAGTTCTCAGCCCCACCGGTAGTGTGGGTGCTATCCAAGTTCTCCATAGCACTGCTGATGTTGAATTCAAACTTTCTGAAACAAAACCAAAACCCCTTCAATGTGTCATTTTATAGAGACCCAGAGAATTCAACAAAAATAGTTTAAAAGGACCTTTTATCCTTACACAAGGGTCCCTGGAAGAAGGGGCTCTTGCTTGTCTCCTTATGCCTTTAAAATATAGTTTATAAAGTTGAGATTTACATTAAGTTTTTAGATAAATCATCTTTGAATAAATCAGGTAAATATATTATCATTTTCAAATGGAGATGCAATAACCTTTTCAGGTGGAGAAGAAATGTGTTTTCTTATTAGAGGCATCCAGTAGATGAAAATGAGACTTCCCTCTTACTTCACTGCAAGAAGAATGAAGGGATGTAAATGACTTTTTCATGATCCAGTCACCATTATCAATCTCTATTGGGGGAGCTTGGTGGTACAATGGATAAAGTCAGGAAGACTGAGTTCAAATCTAGCCTCAAACCCATTAGTTATGTGACCCAGAGCAAGTCACTTAACCTCCATTTGCCTTGGTTTCTTCTTCTATAAAATGGGTATAATAATGGCACCTACTTCTCAGGGTTATTGCAAGAATCAAAGGAGATAATATTTGTAAAACAGTTAGCACAGTGCATGAGTATGTGCTATATAAAGTTAACTATTATTATTGTTTTAAAAATCTTGTTTCCCAGCTATTTATCACAAGTATCTCATATGGAAAGCAATAGCTCAAATTAGGGACAGCTAGGTGGCACAGCAGATAGAGTGCCAGGTTTGTAGTCAGGAAGACTCATCTTCCTGAGTTCCAATCTTGCTTCAGACACTTACAAGCTCTGTGAACCTGGGCAAGTCATTTCAACCTTTTTGCCTCAGATTCCTTATCTATAAAATGAGCTGGAGAAGGAAGTGGCAAATCATTTCAGTATCTTTACCAAGATAAAACACAAAGAGATGGACATGACTAAAACACAACTGAACAACAACCACAAACTCAGATTAGAGAATATCTCAAAAACCAACACAAATAGGGCTTTTAGCACTAAACAAGTAATTTTTCAGGATCCCATTTGGACACCTCCTCAACCCCCCCTCACCCCCCAACATTCCTTAAATTATTTTAATTTATTTAAATACATAAAGGATCTATGAATTTGATCAGCATGTAGAACTTCCATCATGAGGAGCTCCTTCTGCCAAAGCCAATTGTTATCCAGCTCTAACTTAAACAAATTGCAGTTAGTTGATCAAGCTGGCCAGGAGTGGAGACTTGTCCAAGATTGCATAGTTAGTAGGTGTCAGCAAGGGAGAATGAACTTGACTCCAAGCTCAGCCTTCTAAAACCCCATTATTTCTGGATAAGTGCTGTAATTGTTAATGTTATTTAGTCCCTTTGAGACTTCCAGGCATGACTTTGCATGCCAGAAATATTTGGTCATTGATTGAATTAGATATGACAGATATTTATAGGCATCTATGATGGTGCAAGAAACTGGGCTTAGCACTTTGGAATCAAGAAAGCCCTTGTCCTTAAAGAATTCATATTTCATTAGAGGGAGTAGGGGCATTTAATGTAGTATATGACCAAGGATATGGAAGACATCAAGCAGAGTAGCCCACATGATTGAAGGAGGGAGAGCTTTCCTCTACATAGCTT
This sequence comes from Monodelphis domestica, assembly GCF_027887165.1. NCBI lineage: Eukaryota > Metazoa > Chordata > Mammalia > Didelphimorphia > Didelphidae > Monodelphis > Monodelphis domestica. The sequence continues at coordinate 440,779,745 of NC_077227.1, read as the reverse complement.
CACAAATCTGAGCGATCTTCCTGAAGTAGGATGTCCTTGAAGTTGTCACTATCCCCCAGGTGTTACTAAGCTAAGAACCACTGGTGGCCAATGCTCAGGCAACAAATGTCATTGGTGCCACCATATTTGTTGTGGCTTGACTTATCCCTTCTCTGTTGTTTGAATTTGTCTGGACAAGCAGTGGTACCATCTCAAGGAGAAGGTTAAGTATGGCTGAGACCTAGCACACAGTGCTTAGAAAACTACATTTCCCCCAGGAAGTCTCATTTATTTGAAATATGTTTGGTTTTCATTTGAGCATAAGACTATCTATCACATCAAAGGAATGGCATATGGAGGACAGACACACAGAGAGGCCTAAGGTTTTTGCTTTGAATTCTGCACTGCCTTGTTGTGTGCCCTTGAGCAAAGTCCTTAACTTCTCTGTGCCTCAGATTTTCCCATCTGGAAAACTCGGATAATACTATTTGCTACCCACTTTTCTTCTACCCAAGCATGTGGAGAGGATTAATGAGAGATCTAATTAACACATGTAGCTTTTTGGAAGGGGTTAGAAAATAGCATAGTGTATCTTCATAATACTTCTGATTGGTGCATGTCATAGGTTTGGTCTATGCTTGACCAATACATAATATTTCCAATATCTTCTAACTTCCTTTGAGACCTTAGTAACTTAAAGGTACTTTGGAAAGGAATTTTGATATTATTCTTAATCAAGGAAGAGTGTGATTCCAACCTTCAAATGTTCCACTAGTTTTCCTTTGTAGGAAAAGGAGCCAAATCAGCTATGAAGGAAAGATAAAAAACCACAACAAGCCCCCTTTCTGAATGAGCATTGGCTCTTTGGCAGAGGATCTGAATTCAAATTCTACTTCTGGCACTTAAAACCTGTGTGACCCTAAACTCCCTCAGCCTCAACTTATTAATCTATAAGATGTGGGGGTTGACTAGGTGATCTCAGGGATGCATTCCAGCCCTACATCAGCATTTGTGTGATCCTATGGAACCAATATCATATTAATAATTCTTTATATTAATGTAAAGAAGCACTGCCCTATCTATTCTACAGTGTCTTGGTACTGTATAATTTACAGAAACATTTCATTAAAAAATTTCAGTTCTAGAAATAATTTTCCCTCCAATATATTAATTATGAAATTATTGATCTATGAGGGATACTTATTATGGGAGACTATTTTTGGAATGAAAATAAGCTCAATTCCCCCAATTTCCCCTCCTCTCCCCAAGAGTATTCATAGGAGCTACAGCTAGGGGGCTTAGAGGTCATCTTACCCAGCTCCTCATTTTATAGAAGAGGAAATTATTTGGAAAAAAACTAGAATTCTAACTTTGATCCTCTGCTCTCCCATTAATTCTCTTCCCACAAAATTAAACTAATATAGACTTGTAAACTGGCACCTATATTTTTAGACCAGTATTTGTAGGGTATAACAATATATCTCAAATCCTAAAATGTTTATAGGTGAGATCCATTATAACTCAAAAAATTGGGAATTTGAGCTGAATCTTAAAGGGAACCAGGGAAATGAAAAGGAAGAAGTGAGAGGGAAGAGTAATTCTAGGCATGGGGGACAGCTTATACAAAGGAGTGGAGATAGGAAATAGAGTACTATGTTTGAGAAGTTTTAACTAGACCAACATTATTGGATCATATGAAAGGGCAGTTAGTGGTTACAGTGGATAGAGTGCTAGGCCTGGGGTCAGCAAGGCTCATGTTCCTGAGTTCAAATCTGACCTCAGACATTTCATAGCTGTATGATCCTGGGCAAGTCATTTAACCCTGTTTGCCTCAATTTCCTCATCTATAAAACTAGCTGGAGGAGAAAATGGCAAACCACTCCAGGATCTTTGCCAAGAAAACCCCAAAGGGAGTCACAAAGAGATGGACAGGACTGAAATGCCTGAATAACAATGACAGAGTATATGGAGGGAAGGAAAAAATAAGTGGGGGGAAAGGTAAAAAGGAAGCTAGTGATGAAGAATTTTCAATGCCAAACAGAGAAATTTGCCTGGCACTGGAAGTAGAAAGGAGCCAATGTATGTCTGAGCAGAGGGATGATATGACTAGATAGAAAAATTACATTGATCTATGAATGAAGGCTAGATGAAATTGGGAAGAGACAATGTGGGGAGACTAGTTAGAAGGCTACAGAGGGACAATATGTGGGTCAGCTAGTTTCCTAATGATATTGAGAGAAATCCAAGATGGTCCTTAGCACACTGGGTGAATGTGCTGTGATGCATTTGTAAGAGGAGATGGGCAAGTCATTCATGATGAGCAGCCCTGGCTGGGGTGTGACCTGACCTTAGAATCTCTGAGCTAGAAAGGACCTCAGCAGGTATCTCCATCCATTCATTCCATGAATGGAATTCCCACTAAAACCCACTTGTAGCCATCCCTGCTGTGACATGCTACACTATAAAATACAAAATTATCTGAGTTATAATTTTTATGCATCTTATCCAAGAACATTTTGGGACTTGAAATATATTGATATAGCCTATAAATGCTGGTCTGAGTGTATAGGGATATACTATAGCCCCTGAAGACCTCCAAGGAGGGAGGGATTTGCCATTCCTTTTTTTTTTTTTAAACCCTTACCTTCTGTCTTAGAGTCAATACTGTGCATTGATTCCTAGGTAGAAGAGAGATAAGGGCCAGCAAAGGGGAGTTAAGTGACTTGCCCAGGGTCACACAGCTAGGAATCTGAGGTCAAATTTGAACCCAGGATCTCTCAATCCTGGCTCTCAATATACTGTACCATCTAACTTCCCCCAGACTTTGTTAATAAAATCTCAGATCTACAGGAATATTTTAGTAGACTGTTTCTTGGCCAAAGTCGTTTAGGACTGCTTTTGTTTTCTAGTATGTGAAGTTCTTTCAGATATGTTAACATCTTTGAGGTAAAATAAGCTATACTTCTGAAGCAAAATAAAACAATGAATTGAGTACAGGACTTGGATTCACAAAGACCTGTGTTTCAATCCTCAGATACTTAGTAAGTTTTGTGATCCTGGACAAGTCAATACTCTGTGCCTCAATTTTCTCATTTGTAAAATGAGGATAATAATAGCACCTTCTTCAAAAGGTCATTATAAGTATGAAATTAGTTAACATAAGTAAAGTATTTTGTGGAGTGATAAACCACTCTATAAATGGTAGTTACTATTATTAATATCTTTGTGCATGAGCAGCTCTCCTCCAATTATAGAACCAAAAGCCTAGGATAGTCTATACTAATTCTGATTTAAGCTGAATAGAAAGCAAGGGAAGAGAGATTTCTTCCTGATCCTTATTTCACCACAAAGTTGCTGAGCACCAGGTATTGTGCTTGTTTGTTTTCTATTATCCCTAGAAATTGTCTCCGAGTCCTTATGTTGATAAAATGCTCAGATATGTTAGAATTGAATTTTTGTATTTTTTTTCATTGTAAGTCTCAAGAAAAAGTGTGATTTAGGAGCCAGTTGCCTCATGAAATCCTAACATGTCTTAGATAAATTTGCAAGATGTAAAAACTAGGTAAAACAAAAGAAAAACAGCAATACTGGCAGCCAAATTCAGTACCTAATTCCCAGTTTGCCCTTCCCTCTGCCTATCTATCTCTGTGTCCATCCATTTGATACAAGAAACTTTCTCAATCAAAAGACAAACAACATATTCATTACAGAAACTCCTCCTAGCTCTCTGACTATACCAACTTAGCTAGATAATCATCCCCATCATGGCCCCTAACTATAGCTGTCCCCTGGGCTCTATCGTGGGCCCCTTTCTCTCCTTGCTCTACATTCTCACTTGGGGATTTCATCAGTCCCATAACAATAATTTATTTATCCTCTTTGTACCAAAGAACCCCTGATCTACCTGCAGCCTTAATCTCCTTTTTGAGTTCTTGTCTGAGATCTCCAACTACTTATTAGCCATTAAAAATCAACAGGTACCAAAATATCATTTTTTTTGTCCCAAATACACCCCTCTAACTGACTTTCTTTTTTTCCCTCTGAGGTGATCTACTGTTTCCCATCACCCAAATATTCTTCCTTGACTCTTCATTTTACCCTACATATAGTCAACCAGTTGCCAGATCTTTTCATTTGGCATGTCAACAACTTTTGCCTCACATTTTTTTTCCTTCTCAATACAAATAGACATGACAAGGCATTCATTGTTGTTCATTTAGAAAATTTCAATAACTTCTTAATTCATTTCCCTCTCTCAAGTCTTTTCTTACTAATGCTTTCTCCATAGAGTCATCAAGATAATTTCCCTAAAATATAGATCTGACCACATCCTTTTTTCCCTCACAAACTGTAGTGGCTCCCTATTATCTTTAGGATTAAATAGAAACTCCTTTGACATTTAGAGTCCTTCACAACCTGACCCCAAACAAAAATATATGAAAATATATATATGATCATTATGATCATATGCTTTTGGACTGAGTGTGCCCCTATTATGTGTCACAAACTATATATATTTGCACTAAGGATTAAAATTAAAAAATGAAATAATCTTTACATTAAAAGAACTTATATTCAAATAGAGTTTATAGTCTAATACAAAAGGGGAGTTTGTTTCTCTCTTCAACTCTACATCTTAGAACTCTGATCCTCTTCAGGACTTCAGCACTATCTTATGCATGAGGATTAAAAAAATATTTATTTAGAATATTTTCCATGGTTACATGATTCATTTCTTTCCCTCCCCACTTCCCTCCCCCCTCCCAGAGCTGATGAGCAATTCCACTGGGTTTTACATGTATCATTGTTCGAAACCTATTTCCATAATATTCATTTTGCAATAGAGTGATCATTTGAAGTAAAAATCCCCAATCATGTACCCATTGAACCATGTGATCAATCATATGTTTTTCTTCTGCTTTTTTACTCCCACAGTTCTTCCTCTAGATGTGGATAGCATTCTTTCTCATAATTTCATCTGTATTGTTCTGGATCATTGCATCTCTACTAGTAAAAAGGTCTATAACATTCGATTGTGCCCCAGTGTATCTGTCTCTGTGTATAATATTCTCCTGGTTCTGTTCCTTTTGCTCTACATCAATTCCTGCAAGTCTTTCCAGTTTGTATAGGAATCCTGCATGAGGATTTTTTGATGCCACCAGTTGCTTTTATCCTCCCTTCCCCCAAAATCATATTTTATCTCTTTTGTATATTATGTCCATCTGTGTACATATATATTTATGTGTCTACACACATATGGTGTTGTTAAGTCATGCCCAAATCTTCATGATTCTATTTATTGTTTTTTTTTTCAGGATGACTTTTTTAAGCTTTTTTTAAAATTAAGTTTATTTAATTAATTAATTAATTTAGAATATTCTTCCATGGTTACATGATTCAGGTTCTTTCCTTTCCCTCCTCCCAACCCCCTCCCATAGCCAATGAGCAAATATACTGGGTTTTACATGTGTCATTGATCAAGACCTATTTCCACATTATTAATATTTGAAGTAGGGTGATCTAAATCTCCAATCATATCCCCATCAAATTATGTGATCAATCATATGTTTTTCTTCTGCCTGTCTACTCCCAAAGTTCTTTCTCTGAATGTGGATAGTGTTCTTTCTCATAAGTCCCACAGAATTGTCCTGGATCATTGTATTGCTGCGAGAAGAGAAGTCCATTATGTTTGATTGTATCACAGTGTATCATTCCCTGTGTACAATGTTCTCCTGGTTCTGCATCAATTCCTGGAGGTCATTCCAGTTCACATGGAATTCCTCCAGTTCATCATTCCTTTTAGCACAATAATATTCCATCACGAGCAGACACCACAATTTGTTCAGTCATTCCCCAATTGAAGGGCATCCCCTCATTTTTCAAATTTTTGCCAACACAAAGAATGTGGCTATAAATATTTTTGTACACACCTTTTTCCTTATTATCTCTTTGGGGTATAAACCCACAGTGGTATGGCTGGATCAAAGAGAAGGCAGTCTTTTAATACCTTTTTGGCATAGTTCCAAATTGCCTTCCAGAATGGTTGGATCAATTCACAACTCCATCAGCAATACATTAGTGTCCCAATTTTGCCACATCCCCTCCAACATTTATTACTTTCCACTGCTGTCATATTAGCCAATTTGCTAAGTGTGAGGTGATACCTTAGAGTTGTTTTAATTTGTTTTTCTCTAATTATAAGAGATTTAGAACACGTTTTCATGTGATTACTGATAGTTTTGATTTCTTTATCTGAAAATTGCCTATTCATGTCCCTTGCCCATTTATCAATAGGGGAATGGCTTGATTTTTTTTTTGCACAATTGATTTAGCTTCTTATATTTTTGAGTAATTAGACCTTTGTCAGAGTTTTTTTGTTATAAAGATTTTTTCCTAATTTGTTGCTTCCCTTGTAATTTTGGTTGCATTGGTTTTGTCTGTACAAAACCTATTTAATATAATATAATCAAAATTATTCATTTTACATTTTGTAATATTCTCTATTGCTTGCTTGGTCTTAAAATCTTTCCTTTCCCATAGATCTTACAACTATACTATTCTATGTTCACCTAATTTACTTATAGTTTCCTTCTTTATATTTAAATCATTCACCTATTCTGAATTTATCTTCATGTAGGGTGTGAGATGTTGATCTAAACCTAATCTCTCCCATAATGTTTTTTAATTTTCCTAACAGTTTTTGTCAAATAGTGGGTTTTGGGCCTCAAACCTGAGATCTTTTGAGTTTATCATACGATATCTTCCTGAGGTCATTTGAATCAAGTCTATTCCATTAATCCTCTCTTCTTCCTCTTAACCAGTACCATATTGTTTTGATGACCACTGCTTTATAATACAGTATAAGATCTGGTACTGCTAGGCTCCACTCCTTCACATTTTTTCTCATTATTTTCCTTGATATTCTTGATCTTTTGTTCTTCCAAATGAACTTTGTTTCAATTTTTTTTTCTAATTCAGTAAAAATGTTTCTTGGTAGATTGATAGGTTTGGCACTGAATAAATAAACTAATTTTGGTAGCATTGTCATTTTTATTATGTTGGTGTATCCTACCATGAATAATTAATGTTTTTTCCAATTATTTAGATCTAGTTTTGTGTGAAAAGTATTTTGTTGTTGTGTTCATATAATTCTTTTTGTCAAATAGATTCTTAAATATTTTCTATTTTCCAGGGTGATTTTATATAGAATTTCTCTTTCTAACTCTTGCTTTTGAGTTGTGTTGGAAATATATAGAAATGCTGATTTATGAGGGTGTATTTTGTATCCTGCAACCTTACTAAAGTTGTTAATATTTCCACTAGCTTTTTTAGTTGATTCTCTAGGATTCTTTAAGTAGACCATCATAACATCTCCAAAGAGTGATATTTTAGTCTCCTCATTGTCTATTTTTAATATCTTCAATTTCTATTTCCCCTCTGATTGCTACTGCTAGTGTTTCAAGTACAATGTTAAATAATAGAGGTAATAATGGTCATCATTTTTTCATTCTTGATTTTATTGGGAAGGCTTCTAATTTATCCTCATTGAAGATGATGCTTGCTGATCATTTTAAATTTATACTGTTTATTATTTTTAGTAAAGGCCCTTCTATTCCTATACTTTCTCGTGTTTTCAATAGGAATGAATGTTGTGTTTTGTCAAAGTCTTTTTCTACATTTATTGAGATAATCATATGGGCTTGCTGGTTTGCTTGTTGATATGGTCAATTATGTGGATGGTTTTCCTAATATTAAACCATCCTTGCATTCCTGGTATAATCCCACATGATCATAATGAATAACCCTCATGATCACTTGCTGAAGTATTTTTGCTAGTATTCTAGTTAGTATTTTTGCATCTATTCATTAAGGAAATTGGTCTGTAGTTTTCTTTCTCTGTTTTTGATCTGCCTGGCTTTGGAATCAGTACCATATTTGTGTCATAAAAGGAATATGATAGAACTCCATATTTGCTCATTTGGTCAAATAGTTTGTATTATATTAGGATTAGTTGTTCTTTAAATGTTTGATAGAATTCATTTGTGAGTCCATCTGGCCCTGGAGATTTTTTCTTAGGGAGTTCTTTGATGGCTTGATTTCGGTTTCTGATATAGGATTATTTAAGTATTCCATTTCTTCTTCTGTTAATCTTGGCAGTTTATATTTTTGTAAATATTCATCAATATCTCTTAGATTGCCATATTTTTTGCCATATAATTGGGCAAAGTACTTTTTAATAATTACCTTACTTTCCTCTACATTAGAGGTTAGGTTGTCCTTTTTATTTTAGATACTGTTAATTTGTTTTTCTTCTTTCCTTTAGTTATGAAATTAACCAGTACTTTACCTATTTTACTTTTTAAAAGTTTCAGTTCCTAGCATTATTTATTAATTCAATAGTTCTTTTGCTTTCAATTTTATTAATTTCTCCTTTAATATTTAGGATTTCCAATTTAGTTTTTATCTGGGGATTTTTACTTTCTTATCTTTCTAGATTTTTATTTTGCATGCCTAAATCATTGACCTCTTCCCTCTCTAATTTGTTGGCATATGCACTTTGGGATATAAATTTTCCTCTGAGTACATAGATTTTGATATGATGTCTCCTAATTATTATTCTCTTCAATGAAATTTTTAATTGTTTGCATCATTTGTTCTTCAACCAATTTTAGACAATCATATTATTTAATTTCCAACTAATATTTGTTTTGCCTCTCCATGTACCCTTACTAATTATTATTTTATTGTATTATGATCTGAAAAGGTTGCATTTATTATTTCTGCTCTTTTGTACTTGTTTGTCATTTTTTATGCCCTTGTACATGGTCAGTCTTTGTTAATGTACCAGGTTCTGCTGAAAAAAAAGGTGTATTACTTTATGTCCCTGTGTTTTTCTTCACATATCTATTAACTCTAATTTTTCTAAGATTTCATTCACATCTCTTACCTCTTTCTTATTTATTTTTTGGTTTGCTTTATCTATATCTGATATAGGAAGATTCTAGTCTCCCACTAGTATAGTTTTACTATGTATTTCCTCCTTGAGCTCCACCAATTACTCTTTTAAAAATCTGGATGCTATACCATTTAGTGCATACATGTTGAGTACTGATATTTCCTCTTGTCTATAATGCCTTTTATCAGTATGTATTTACTTCCCCTATCTCTTTTAATCAGATTGATTTTTACTTTGGCTTTGTCAGATATCATGATTGAGATTCCTGTCTTAGTTTTCTCAGTTCATGCCCAATAGATTTTGTCCCAATCTTTTATCATTACCCTGTGTGTGTGTATCTGCCTCAGATATGCTTCTTATAGATAACATATGGTAGGATTTTGGTTTGTAAACCACTCTGTTATTTGTTTTCATTTTATGGGTGAGTTCATCCCATTCACATTCAGAATGATGATTACCACCTGTGTATTGCCCATCATTTTGATTTCCTCTCCTAGTCCTGCCCTTTCTTCTTTCAATATTGCCGTCTATACCAGTATTTTGCTTTTAATCACTCCCCTTGATCCCCACACTTATTTTACTTTTCTTCTCACCATCTCCTTTTTTATTCTCCTCTTGTTTTTCTTTAGGGTCTATTAAATTCCCTCCCCCATCTCTTTCCCTCCTTTTTGGTACTCTCTTCCCCACTCACCCCCTTTGTTTTTCCCTCTCAACTTCCCTGAACAGTAAGATAGAATTCTGTACTCCAATGGATCTGTATGCTCTTCTCTCTCAGAATTGATTCCACTGAGAATAAGGTTTAAGTATTAACGATTAGCACTCTCTTCTTCTCTTTCTTATAATAGAATTCTTCCCTTCCCCCTCCCATATGCTTCTTTATGTGGTATAATTCATCCTATTTTTCTTCTTCCTTCAAGTTTCTCTTGGTGCCATCTTCTATTTCTATCCCCCATTTTTTACATGTCATCTTAAACCACTTAGTACCCTATTCTCTACCTATGAATAATTCTTCTAACTACTATGATAGTAAAAAAGGTTTTTGAGAGTTACAAATATAATTTTTCCATATAGTAATATAAACAATTTAACCTTATTGAAGCCCTTAAAAGAACATTTTCTCCCTCTTTCTTGTTTACCTTTTCATGTTTCTTTTGAATTCTGTAGTTGGACATCAAATTTTCCATTTAGTTCTGCTCTTTTCTTCACAAATACTTGGAAATATCTATTTTGTTAAATGCCCATACTTTCCCCTGGATGAGTGGGTAATTCTTGGTTGTAGACCCAATTCTCTTGCCTTTCTGAATATCATATTCCAAGCCTTGTGGTCTTTTAGAATGGAAGCTGCCAGATCCTGTTTAATCATGACTGGGACTCCTTAATATCTGAATTGTCTCTTTCTGGCTTCTTGACATATTTTCTCCTCAGCTTGGAAGCTCTTGAATTTGGCAATTACATTTCTTGGGGCTCTCTTTTGAGGAATTAATTTAAAGGGTGATCTATGGACTCTTTCAAAGTATATTTTGCCCTCTTGTTCAAGAATATCAGGACAGTTTTCTAGGATAATTTGTTATGATGCGATATCAAGGATTCTGTTGTGTCCCCCCCCCCCAGGTTTTCAGGTAGACCTATGATTCTCAAATTGTCTCTCCTAGACTTGTTTTCCAGGTCCATCATCTTCTCAATGAGATATTTCATGTTTTCTTCTATTTTATCATTCTTTTGAATGTGCTTTATTAGTTCTTTCTGTCTTGTGAGATCATTAGCTTCTAATTCCCCAACTCTCATCTTTAAAAACTGATTTTCAGCTATGATCTTTTGATTTTCCTTTTCAGTTTGATCTAGTCTGCTTTTCATGTCTTACAGCATGTCAATTCTGGTCTCTAATTTGCTTATTATTTCATGTAATTTCTATGCCTCATTTTCCAACTGGGAGATTCTATCTTTTAAATTGTTATTTTCCTTTTTAATTACTTATATTTCTTTCTCCCACTTTTCTTCCCATTGTTCAATCATCTTTCTTACTTGGTTCTTTAACTCCAATTTGAGTTCCTGTGGAGCTTGTGACCAATTTCCATTTTTTTTGGCAAAGTTTGGATATGTTTGCTTGTTTGTCACTCTTTGCTTTCACCTCTCTATTCTGTTCCTTTTCTCCATAGAAATTATCCAATGCCAAAAGCTTTCTCTGTTGTATCTTACTCTATTTTGGTATCTGTGGATTATAGATCTTGGATGTTGGTGGCCACTGCTGTGTTAGTTTTATCTTCCCTTCTCAGCCACAAGTATGAGTGAAGAGGGCAGCCAGAATTCGGTATAGTGAACTTCAGAGTGGTTTTTGCACTGAGGCTATTTTTTGCATCTCTGAGACCTCTGCTGTGGGTAGCCAGTCTCTGTACCATCTCTGCTCCCATGCTTCATGGGTCCCAAGTCTTTCTTTCAACACTTTGCACTGTCTTCAGGGGTAAGACTGTGGTGCCCTCAGCCAGCTCCCAAGAATTTAGAGATTGCCCTGGCCCTCATTCTGACTCTGACGCAGTAGGTGGTTTGTGTGTGGGTGATCAGCTCGCACTTTGGTAGGTATAATTTTACTCCCTTATAGCATGGGAATACCCAAACCCTGCTTACCTTCAAGGCTGCGCCCTATGATAGAGCCCCTTTATTCATCCAATTTTGATTTTTGTTCTTTTGAGGTTCTTTGTTGTGATTGATAGTAGGAAGAGTTGTGAAGTTCCTTCTCCACTGCAACCATCTTAGCCCAGAAGTCCCCTATTTGGGTTTTTCTTGACAAAAATACTTGAGTGTTTTTTTTTTCCATTTTCTTCTCTAGCACAACAAACAATATTAAGTGAATTGCCTAGTTTCACACAAGTAATAAGTGTCTGAGGTCAGATTTGGACTCAGGGCCTCCAGTCTCCAGCTCTCTATCTACCACCTCCCCTTCCCCCCATGTTTTTTTTTTATGGTTAAACAAGTTATGATAGATGATTGTGATAGAATACTACAGTACTGTAAGAAATGACAAACAGGTCAATTTTTTGAAAACCATGGAAAAAAGTATATCTGTATTCTCTTATTACCTATAGAATATGAATTGTCCAATGTATTTCCAATGCCTAGAATGGTTTTCATAAATGCTTGTTGATTATTTGGAGCACTCTAAGAATAAGTAACCTGCTTACTATTAGGGATACATCCTACTATATACTAATATATCAGAGGCACAACTTTTAAACATAGGTCTTCATAACTCCAAGGCTGATCCTCTATATTCCCTAGGGTCATGCTGATAGTCATATATTTTAATATGGTTTCAAATATTCATCTAAGTATCACTCTAAATCAGTGCCCTAAAGGAGCACTGGTGTGCTGGTAAATGTTTAACGTTCAGCTTTCTGACAGGAAAAAAAAGCTATGCCTGACATACTTTTAAGATTAATCTACATTATTCATATTTTCCCATCAATTTCTTCAGTCTAGTAATCAAAACAACAATTAATCAAACCAAGATTTAGAGGGTTGCCTGATTTCCAATGTATGTGCTCATATTGAAAATTTAACAATTGGCTTTTGTGAACTGGCATGAGCAAATTCTAGTACACTACCACATAAAATCCTCCAGTGAGTAATTCTTATATTCTATTTTGCAGTCTACAGTCCTCAGGGGGTTTTTATTGCAGGTCAAATTGACACAGATATACATGTCTAGAATTATTTAAGTATCATATACACCTACTATGAAGTAGTAAATAGTTTCAATATTCAGAGTATCTCCTTTCTCCGATTTCCTATAGTATTTCTTTTTTATATAAAGATATTTTATTTTAGCAATTACATGTAATAATAATTTTCCACATTAGTTTTCCAAAGTTATATCATCTAAATTGTCTCCTTCCCTCCCCTTTATCCCTCTTCCCAGAGATGGTAAACAATTTGATCTGGGTTATATATGTATTATCATGCAAAACATATTTCTATATTGCTCATTTTGTAAGAGAATACTCATATAAAACCAAACCTCCAAAATAAAAGCCCAAATAAACTAAAGTGCAAAATCATATTCTTTGATCTGCATCTGACTCCAACAGTTCTTTCTCTGGAGGTGGAAAGCATTCTTTGGCATAAGTCCCTCAGAATTGTCCTGGATCGTTTTATTGTTGAGAGTAGCTGTTTTTTACAGTTGATCATGCCATAATATTGATTTCCTATGGTATTTCTACCTGGAGCTTCAAAGTCAGATTCTTGGTTATACTTACACTTACCTGGTTCTATTTCCTTATTGTGAGCCATCTTAACCAAATGGCGAACTTCTTGAGAACAGTGACCACTTTTCTTTCTTCTCTTAACTCCCCTATAATCTAGGAAAAGGCTTCAAGATGAGGAAGTCCTTAACAGGAATTGATTAAATTATTTTAAAAGTGGAAGTCCAAGTCTGGGAAGGTGTGGAGTAGATATCAGGGCAGAGAAGAAGGGAAACTCACAAGTTAGAGCTGGCAAAATTAGGGTTAAGGATCTTGGATATACTCATCAATCCCTAAGTGTTAAAAAAAGATGACATGTTTTGAGTGTCCCCACCCAGTCACTGGTTTTCCAGTGTCAACTTGAAGGATTCTCATGTTGGGGAACTTGCAGCCTCCCAAGGTAGTCTATTCTACTTTTCTAGCTGAGGAAATAGAAACAAGCAGAGTTTAAATTACTTGCTCAGGATCACAGAGCTAATAAATGTATGAGGTAGGATTCAAACTCAAGTTTTCCTAACTCCGGGCATAGTTCTCTACTTACTGCACCACCTAGTACATAAGAATTAAAATGCAGCTCCCTCACTTGAACTCCCAATCCAATTTCTACAGCTATAAAGATGTCTTATTATAAAATTTCTATCCATTGTTATAAGTTCTTCCTATTGTAATATTAAAAAATATGTCTAAGAGAAAGGGTCAAATTGTATATGTTCTATTGAATATGGTTGGTCATTATCCTTTGTTCTCCAAGACATCATTGATGATGTCTTTTGATTCTCAAATGAATTAGATTTGTGCGGTAGAGTTTTAGAGTCATTAGCTTCACTCTTCCAACGTTATCAAAGTCCAGTGGCAAGACAAAAGTCAAGATGACTGATGATGGCTCAGGATGCAGTAATGACCTTGACATTTTCCTTGTCTGACCAAGTTCTGTGTGTTCCACAGCACACCTGCTTCTACCACCTTTGTGGCCATTACAATAATTCTCATCTTCACATTCCACTGGGGCAAGTCTTCACATGCCTAAATATGCCCCTAAATTGCTCACCAAGGGATTTGAAGCCTTTTGATTATCCCAGGCAGGTGTAGCCAGCATTCTGAGATAGTTTAGTAGGGTGTGGCCACTTTGCATATACTTTAGCTTCTTGAAGCCACACTTGAGAGTTGGGTGAAAGATGGACACCAAACAGCTCTGAAAAAAAATAAAAAAGGACTCAGCAAGTCCTCATACCAAAGTTGCTAGTCTTCCCTAAACATCCCATACATGCCTATTGAATATGTCAACCAGTGGATGGGAACATGAAGAGAGGAAAAGATTGAGGAGCAGTAAAAAAACAACAGTTCCTCCTTGACCAGAAATCTGTCAGCTTAACCCCAGAATGATACAGTAGAGTCCTGAACTCAGAAGCAGGTCACCTGGGTTCACATCCCAGTTTTGACATCATTAGTTATATTTGATAATTTTCCTAATCTGTAAAATGAGGCTAATATTTGCATCACCTGCATCCACTGTTTCTTGCAAGAAAGGTATATTGAGATCAATCTGTCATTTATATTTAAAATTTGCAGCTCTATATGCATGTGAACTGTAGCAGTAATAACTTTGGGGATAAAGGGGGAAAAAAGAAAACACCTACTATATGCCAGAGACTCTACTGAAGATAGAAGAGTAATACAAGTCATCTTTGGGGTACAAATACAAAAGTGAGAGATATAGGGGCAGCTAGGTGGCATGGTAGAGAGAATACTGGACTGCTTTTCCTGAGTTTAAATTCAACCTTAAATTCAACAATGATAGATGTGTGACCCTGGGCAAGTCACTTAACTCTACTGACCTCAATTTCCTCATCTGTCAAGTGAACTGGAAAAGGAATGGCAGACCACTCCAGTATCTGTGCCAAGAAAATCCCAAATGGGATCACAAAGAGTTGGACATGACTGAAAGACTGAACAAGAACAATTCTAAGAGGAAGAACAAGAAGTGGATGGTAGGGGAGGGGGTAGGGATAATGCAGGGCAGATGGCAAGATGACTGGGTAGGTCCTGTTTTCCTAGTGAATGATGGTTCCCTATAATGTGAAGCCTGGCCTCCAGCCAACTAGCTAGAGTGGGTTAGGTGAGTTTTCACTTACTCTGATCAGCCACCTACTGCTCAGAATAGCTCAGCCTCAGGGTAGTCTAGAAAGCAGAGGAGATTAACTCTCCCATGGAGGGTAGGGTAAAGAGGAGGTATTTGAAAGTCTGTGGCATCTATAAGATTAAATTATTTAGTCATGGAATACCACTGTAAGGTAAGGTAAGAAATGACAAGCAGGTTAACTTGGGGGAAATAAGGAAAGACCAACATGAAATTATGAAGAGTGAAACAAACAGAACCAAGAGAACATTATATACAGTAACAGAAATAGTGTTGGAAGAATGACCTGAGTATGCCTACTTCTAGAGAAAAAGAACTGATAAACAGAAACAAATAAAACATAGTTTTATATCTATATCTATATCTTTTTGTCAAATGATGACTCCTCTAATGGACAAAAGGGAAGGAGGGAAAGAGTTAACTGGATATTTAAAAAATAAATTAAAATTAATTAAAATAATAATAATAACAATATATAATTAAAAATAAAGTAAATAATAAATTAATTAAATTTGAAATTTCATTAATAATAAATAAGATTAAATAAAATAATTATCTGGATAAGTACATTTAAAAATAATTTTTAAAAAGGATAAGATATATAACATTCTATCACATGATAAAACAAGATAAAATAAAATAATTATAAACAAAAAAGTATGTTGTGAAGAGTCACTCAGTGTTCTAGGTGGGAAGCAGGGCAGCAGCAGATGGCCAGATGCCCAGTTAGGTCTTGACTTTAAATTAGCTTGATGACTGAATGAGATGGGAAGCCTGGTCTGGGGCTACCTAGGTAGAGTGAAGAATGATGATAATAATTGTGAGCCCTGTGTCTAGGTGGATAGAGCTCTATTGCCAGAGTCGAGGACTTGAGTTCAAATACAGTCTCAAGCATTTAACTATTTGTGTGACCCCTTGACAAAATACTTAACCTCAGTCTGCTTGTGTGAAATTTTCCTTAGCTGTAAAATGAGGATAATCACAACACCTACCTCCCAGGATTGTGAGGATAAAATGAGATATTTGTAATGTTCCTAGCACATGTTATTGTTGCTCAGTTGCGTCTGACTGTGTGACTCATGGGGTTTTCCTGGCAGCCATTAGAGTGGTTTGTCATTTCCTTTTCCAATGTGTCCCCATCTCACAGATGAGAAACTGAGGCAAATATGACTGACTTGCCCAGCATCGCACAGCTAGTAAGTGTCTGCAGATGCATTTGAACTCGGATCTTCCTTACTCCAGGTCTGGTTCTCTCTCCCTCTGTTCCACCTAGTTGCTCCAGGCATGGTTTAAGTGTTATATAGGTGGTAACTATGACTATGAGGATAAAGAGAACATAATGATCATGTGACATTCCCCTTGCCTAAATTTCGTTCCTGAATTTCATCCATTGCTGCACTATAGAGCATAGATTTAAAGCTGAAAGAGATGTTAGAGGCTATCAGATACCTCTTTATTTTACAGGTGAGAAAATTAAAGCCCAGAGAAAGTAGGTGAGTCAGTCACAGAGTCAGTCATGAGGCAGAATCTGAACCCAAATCTTTCTGACTCCACTCTACACCCTATCTATACTCACTACATCACGTAATTCTAAACCATCCTTAAAAAAAAGAATGTTCCTCCCTTAGCAATGTGTATCACTCCTTTGCTTAGTTGTTCAGTGTCATGTGACTGACATTTGTTTATGAAATTTACAACTTATAAATGTGAACTATTGTGGTGATGATTGTGATTAACAATAAATCAAAGAGCATTTATTCAATACCTACTCTGTGCCATAAACTAGTGCCTACTATGTGCTATGAACTAAGGATGCAGTCAAGTGAGATAATCCCTCCTTGCAGGAGCTTATACTCCAGCAAGTGGATAGAAGACCTCAAGGACATTGGTGACCAGAGAGAGGTGTACATGCCCATCTCTCTGGCTCTAAGGCTCCTACTGAAGGATGTCGAGGGAGGTAGAAGTCAATGAACCAGTGCCAGAAGCTGTTATTCTACTTAGATCCACACTCTGTGCTGTTCTAAGTGCATTTTATGGAGCCATGATTGTACCATGGAAAGAGCACCAGATTTGGAATAGGTCGGGGTTCAAATCTGAGCTTTGCTACTTACCACCTTCACTGCCTCTGTGTCCTTGCACCAGTCTCTAATAAGTGCTTTAATGTTAGCAAATATTATCTCATCTGATCCTCAAAACAACCTTGGGAGGTAGCTGCTATTACTATATTCCATTTAAGGATGACAAAACTGAAGCAAACAGAGTTAAATGATTTGCCCTGAGTCAGCCAGCTAATAAATGTCTGAAGTGGAATTTGAACTCAAATCTTCCTAATTCTTGGACCAAGGTGCTATCTGTTGTATTACCCAGATGCCTCTATGGGCTTCACTTTCCTTCATTCTGTAAAATAAAGGGATTCTTATGGCAACAAATTCAAATTCAAGTTCAGATCTAGCCTTGAATGTGTGTGACCCTGGGCAAGTCACTTAACTTTAATGGCCGAGACCTTATAGCTTTTCTGCTTTGGACCCAATACACATAAGGTAAGGATTTTTTGGTTTGGTTTGTTTTTTAAGTTTAAAAAAAAAGGCTCTATTAGATGATTTCTGCTCTGGATCCAGGAAGCTATAACATTTTGCTTTCTGGTACCTTCTATCACGCTGTATATCTCTGGATATTCTGTGAGTGTTGAATGAGAAACCAGACCAAATTCTTTTTCTTCTCTCAACATTTTCTCATTGTGAGTGTGTTAAACTGGATTTCTAAGACAAATGTTATATGTGGCAGATGTCACAGCAAATACAACAATTGTTTCTCACTGTGATGGTTTTGAATTAATTTATTTCTGATGAAAAAAAATGTCCTTCATGGGAAGACAGAGATTTCTGGTAATCTTCTGAGGAATTGTGGGTAATGTTCAAAGAACAGGGCTCAGGACCAAGACTGCTGGCCCACGCTGGTATTCTCAGCTACTGAGATCTCTTGAATCCTGAGTGACTAGTGAGAACCTACCAGGAGATCTGAGAACAAAGAGACTACTTTAGACATGGGCAGAGATGATTTAGGTCTCAGGATTTATAGCTGAAGGAAACCTAAGGACTTAAGGGCAGGAAAATGACATGGAGCTATAATGCAAATATATATGGTATAGGCTTGCAGGATACATAGTAGTTTAAAGGAAATAAGGACAAGGACATCACTTAGGATGCTGTTACTATGGTCCAGTTAATAATTAGGGCCTGAAAAAGGGAAAGGAAATTAGAGCTCCTTTATTCTAATCCCCTCATTTTACAGATGAAGAAACTGAGGCCAAGAGAGGCTTAGTGACTTGCCAAAGGTGATAGATGTAGGAAGTAACAGGATCAAAAATCAAATTCAGTCCTTTGACTCCAAATCCCATTTTTTTCCCACTGTATTGTACCTCCAAGTTTCAAAATAAAATGATTATAGTTCCTCATGCCCTTTGTTGTTGTTTTTGTAGTTTGGTTATATCTGACTCTTCCTGACCCCATTTGGGGTTTTCTTGGCAAAGATACTAGAAAAGTTTTCTATTTCCTTCTCCAGCTCATTTTACAGATGATGAAACTTAGGCAAACGGAGCAGAGTGATTTGTCCAAGATCACCCAGCTGGTATCTGAGTCCAAATTTGAACTCAGATCCTCTTGACCCCAGTCCCAGTAATTTATCCACTGAACTATGCAGCTATTTCTTTGTACCCTTAGAGAAGTACAAAAGAATAAACCCCTTTTCTCTTCCCTCTTCCACCTCCTAAAATATCTCCCTTTAAGACAAACCAATTGGTGATTGGACTCAGTTGTTCTGATTCAGGTTACAGATTTTAGCATAAGCCCTTTAACCTTGCATCTTGTCATATAAGTAATTTTTGTCATAATGAGAGACAAGAAACACAAACAAACTCAATGACAATTCTTCATGATCAGGCAGCTTGGCAATGGATCAATGATAGGCATCAGAGATCTCTGAGTCAAGATGACATTGCCTTGCAGTCCTGCCTCTGACTCTACCTGGCTGTGCTTGGGAAGTCATAGCAACCATCTAAGAGAAACTGACAAACAGTTGCCCATCCATTTTGATTGTAAGAAAAAGTTTCCTCATCAGAGCTCTCTAAAGTGATGATATCATAGGCTCAGACAAAAAAAAAAAGATAAATGTCATTTCTAGGGAGGACACTTTCTTAGCCTCCTCTTCTATGATTTATTCTCCTGGCAAGGACTTTGGGTCTTCCTGAAACTGTGGGACAGAAGGCATTGGGGGTTATGCATTCTTACAGGAAAAGGACATTTTTTTTGGTCATCTTTTAAAAATACACATTTTGTATGTAGGGGCAGTTGCCAAATGCAGAGGCTCTCCCTCATAAACTCCCCATGCCTCCCCACTATGAATATTATTTATGTTTGAAGTCCCACCATGGCAAGAGCTCAGTAACCAAGAAAAAATATTAAAAATCCTTCCCTTATTTTATGGGATATAATTATAAGCTCTATTTCCTGAACAATGAAAGCAAGACCAGAGCTCAAACCTTCCCCTCTCCTTCCTCTAATGAAGCAAATGTAATATGGCTTCCAAGGGATTAAACACCTTGGATGTACTTTGGATTGTTTCATTAAATACCATGTCCCTGAGATGGCTGTAATTGCCACACATCTATCTGGCAGTTTCTCATTAATTACGGTGCTAAGAATGTGGAGCATTTTTCATTTATCTGGTCTCTTTGAGGAAGATACTGATGGAGAGGGGGGAAGGGGAGAGAAGAGAAGAGAAGAGAAGAACATGTTTTAGTGGGAGGCATAAATTCCCCCTGGAAATCACAGCTGACACTCATGCCTATGAGCCAAGATGCAGAGGGAACCAGGATTTCTCTACAACCCAACTTTGATGGTTTCTAACAGCAAGGGAGCAAGTGTATGTTTTTAATGTGGGGGTCTGAAAGAAATCAGGTTGAGCCTAAAGGAAATTAGGCAGATGGGCTGAGAGTTATAGAGTATACTTCCTACTTTCCTATTGTCTTCCATTTTCTCTCTGCTAGGTTTCCAGGGGTGAATGTCTCAGTGGACCAGAAACATTTTATATGTGTGTATATATCTATCTACCTATCTCTATATATACACATATAATATTATGAATAAACACTGTGTATGTAGTTTTCATATATGTACATATATACCTGTGTGTTTGTGTATAACTACCAATACATGTAAATACATATTAAATGCATATATGTGTATGTACATATATTTTTTTTTTCCTGTGTGCAAATGCCTTTGTTCTTCTGGAACGTAACCTGGTGTAGAAGTAGGAATGTTTGTGTTCAAATCTTACCTCAATAATTTCCTAGCTGTATAATTCTGAGCAAATGAAATAACTTCCCTATGCATCAGCTTCTTCATCTGCAATTGGAGTTGATAATAGCACCTGTCTCACAGAGTTGTGAGGATGAAATGAGATTATTTGTGAAAAGCATTTTGCAAACCTTAAGCTGCTATTATAAATATGAGCTATCATTATTATCTTTTATGCTATTATTCTGTCACATAATCCTTGATTGGAGTCAATAGGAAACCAAGAGATCAACCAACCTATCTCTTCCTCCAACTCCCAGTTTTTTTAGAAGAGGAAACTGAGGTTCACAGAAGTTAACTGACTTTCAAATCCAGGTTCTTTGTCTCCAATCCTAGCACTCTATCTACAATACCTAGCACAAGGATTAGAGATGGAGATAGTTATGTGTGTGTGTGCGTGCATGTGCCCAAGTTCACCCAACTAGTTCTTGCAATAAACATTTAGTAAGTGCCCACTATGTGCAGGGCACTGTGCTAATAACTGGGGATACAATTAATAAAAAGATAGTCCCTGCTCTCAAGGACCTTATATCTAATAAGAGGAGATAATACAAAAGGAGGCAAGAAAGTGTGAGGGGGAGACTAAGGGGTACCTGGTGGGGGCATTTTGTTTTGTGGAGTAAAAACTAGACAGAACAGCAGATGTAGAGTGAAGTGAGACCAAAAGTCCACTGTCTTCCCTCTATAAAGGAAGGCATTGGGAGGAGTTTGGTATTCTACTCTTCCACCCTCCAAACAAAGGGGAGAAGAGGCAGACTTAAGTGATTTCATTCAAGGTTTGAGTGAGACCCATGGTGATGAGATTAGAGGTAATGAGCTTAACCTGAGAGGGGGCATTTTGTTCTATAGAGTTGAAACCAGGAAGAACCTACAGAAGTAGAGTAGAATGGAAGTAGCAGCAGAGCTTTAGCACAGCTCAGGTCCTCTGCCTCTCAAGTCAGTGCTATTTCTAGTACATTGTGCTGCCTCAGACCAGTGATCTTCATCAGATCCAGAACTCGTACCATGTAAATATATAAATATACTCAAGAAAGGCTTAGATAAAATTTGTGGGTGTCAGACCCATAATGGACTACTAAGAGGAATTAGGAAATTTAAGGTCCATTGTCCACTTTTTGTTTTTGGCCATCATGTACAGACAGGACTATTGTCCCTATCATTGGTGCTTCCACTGGTGTCAGAATCCTGGACTACAAGAGCAATTGATCTGGCTTAAGAGGACAATTCTGATATCTTTAGAGGATACATTCTTTACTGAATACAGTGATAAACTTTCCCACACCATTGTCTGCTCTGGGGCTGTGATAGCTTTACACAAAGGTCAATCCTTCCTGGCTCAGAATTCAATGCCATACTGTTCCAGTCTGATATCTCCAATTGCAGCTTGCACTGGCTGCAGCCAGTCTCCCTCCATCCCAATGAAAGATTGCACATCAGCTCCAGGAGTCACTCTGTTGATCTCTATCACCCATTGCTGGCTTCACAGATTTTGAAAGGCGAGTCAGACAGACCTGAGATGAGCCAGAATGATGGAGCCCTAACTTCCAGCCAGATATGCTCACAGATACTATCTCAATTTCCAAGTGGATTGATGACATTAATTCTGCTACAACTATATAGCCTTCTCAGCTGATGTAGAGAGTAAATCATCATAACCCAATCATTCATCATTGGGAGATACCAGCCTCCCTTTATTCTTGGCCTGGCCTATAATAAACTCCTTGAAAATGGACTCTGATTCAGATTGGCTTCTAGGGCCACTGCCAAGCCTGCCTGTCTTTTCACAAATTCTTATCCAGCTACCTTACCTATCTGCACATGGCTACCTTTCTTCTCCTGGCTTTTAAAACTAATTCTTAGAAATCTAAATATGTTTTATTTGGATTTTTACAGCTCTCTTTTTACTAATTAGGCCCACTCCTACCTCCTTTCATATATATCCAAATGCCATTCAGAAATCTTGAGCTGCATGGCCAGCTGACATCTTAAACTCAAAACATCCCAAACAGAACTTATTATCTTTCCCCTCTAGACCTTATACTGCTCCACCTCCCAATTTCCCTGTTACTGTTGAGGGCTACCCTGTCTTCCCAGTCCCTCCAATTCCAACCAAGGAGTCATCCTAGACTCCTCACTATCTTTCACTCTCCATACCTAAACTGTTCCCAAAGTCTATCAATTTCTCATTTGAAACTTCTCTCCAATACACCTTCCCCCTTCTCTCTTCTTACACCATCGCCATTTTTGGACAGATTCTCATCACCTCACATTTGGACTATTTGAATAATTTACTGTTAAGTTTACCTCCTTTAAGTCTCTCCCTACTCCAATCCAATCTCCATCCAGTCACAAAATGATTTTCCTAAAGCACAGGGCTGATCCTGTCATCTCTATCCTTACTAAATAAACCCCAGTGGCCAGGATTAAATACAAAATCCTGTTTCACATTCAAGGACCTTCATAACCCACCCCCTACCTCCACCTTTCCTGTCTTTTTGCACTTTAAACTACCATCACTGTGGTGTATGAGATATTCAGGGAAGGCTCTGGTGTGAAAGCTTGCTTGCCAAGCCCTTTTCATGACTGCTTTCCTTCTTTGGTGTCCACCTTCCATCCAGCTCTCACCGGTAGCTCCAAAAAGCTGTAGCATATGCAGTGGCAACTCCCTGGTAAACCAACTCAGAAGATTGGCTAAACCAGGTTGAGAGTAGCTGACAGACTTCAAACCCTTTGGTGGGTTAGAGGGGAGTGTCAACCCTAGGCATATGAAGACTTCCCTCACCCAGAAGGGATAGATGAGAACAATTTGTTCCAACAGCCATGAAGTGGCCACTATGGAGCACTAAGAGCTTGGTTAGACATCAAAGACACTAAGGTCATCTACTGCATCCCAGGCCATTCCAGTTACCTTGTCTTTTGTCTTGCCACTGGACTTTGAAGACTCTGGAAGAGAGAGCAAGGCTGACTACTTTATGAAATTCTAGCTTATTTAAATCCAATTCCTGCATGAGGCATCACCTAGTGATGTTAGTGACCCTCTTCAAAAATGAAGGATAAACAACAACTATGACTTCCACCACCACTCCTCCATGTACTCTGACTCAGTGACATTGTCTTCCCCACTGTTTCTCTCTCTGGACTGTTCATTTTCTGTAGGTATTTCTCATGCCTGGAATGCTCAATCTCCTCAACTATGCCTACTGGCTTCTTTTGATTCCTTTAAGTCCCAACTGAAATCTTCTACAGGAAGTTTTTTCCAAATTCCTTTTAATTCTAGTACCTTTCCCTTGTTAACTGTTTCCTACTTATCCTTGTATAGCTTGTTCATTCATCTCCTCAGATTGTGAGCTACTTGAGAGCAGGATCTATCTTTTGCATCTTTTTGAATCCCCAGTGCTTAGCACAGTGTCTGACACATAGTAGGCACTTTATAAATTTCTATTAACTAATTTATTGATCATGGAACTCAATGATGCTCTGGATGACATAAGTTCTTCTGTGGAAAATATGCCAAAAGTTTTAGGAATGGCACCTTTCTTATCATGGATATCTTAGCTGTGTTGGTGAACATGTCATGTATACAATTGCATGCTGGAGGGGGCTGCTTTATTTCCCCTCTCTACAGCATCAGAGGATATATATCATATGATCTGCATCTCTGCCTAGCAGCCTAATGGGAGCTCTTCCTCTCTCCCCTGTCTGGGGTAAGGAGGTGGCTCACATGGGCATGAGTGTAGCAGTTTGGGCATTTGATCTCTAAAAGGTTTGCCATCACTGCCCTAAAGCATCTGAGCAAAGGTATTTGTAGAATACCCATTGCTGAGGATAAGAGCTGAAGAAGAGAGTAAAGGGGAGCTAAATATTGACATAGAATACAATAGAATTAGGCAAATGAAAAGTAGATCCAAACAGAATTGATAGAAGCATCAAGAAATACACAATGACCTTCAAGGGATGTCTTATTATAGAATAGAGGTTCTCATTCTTTGTGTCTGTGTCATAAAACTCCTTAGAAGTCTGGTGAAGTCCATGGAAACCATCTTAGAATAGGATTTTTAAATTTGTACGATTACAAAGGAATTCAATTATTGAAATAAAGATGTGATTTTTTTTCTATCCATGGTCCTAGATTCCCTGAAAGCTATCCATGGGTCTCTAGTAAAGAAGCTGTTTTAGAGAGCATGAAATTGGGAGGCAAGTTCCAATAGCTTTATTCTGTTCTTCTCCTTCTTAGTGAGGCAGAGGTTTCCCCAGGGACAAAGTTTCTCATCAAATCATCATCAAAGGATGTAGAAATAGAAGTCCAGAGTGTGATCTTCAGCACTCTGGATTTGTCTCTCCCTTTTCATTTCCCCACTCATCCTAGCACAATGCCACAGGGTAATTTTAAAGATAACACTCCTGACACTTTCTGACCCATCTTTTCAACTCAATGCACTCGTATAATTTTGTAAGTATACATTGTGTTTAATGATATGTGCATGTGTCCTATATTCATAGCATCATTGAATTTAAGAGGTCATCTAGTCTGGACTCTCACCTACATAAGGATCTTCTCAGTAAAATCCCTGACAGGTGGTCATTCAGCTTCTGCTTCAAGACACCCCTCCCTCTGCAACAATTCTAGGGAGAGCAGAACTTCCCAAATAGCTGGCTCCCCTAGCTCATAGCTCTAATTTTCATGAAACTGTTTTTTATATTGAATCAAAATATGTCTCCCTCTAACTTCTGCTCAGTCATCTTAACTTTACTCTCTGGTTACAAATATAATATTTTATTCCAGTCTTTTGAGGCCACAGACATTTATTAAGCACCTACTATGATCCAGTCACCATGGAGATTTTCCATTCATATTTATGGGAGCAGAGCAAAATGAACTATCTGTCCAAGTGTTTATTTTATATTTGAAAAGCAATAGAGTGAGTTTTCCCTTCTTTGGTTTTATATTTCCCTGCTGTTCTGTCCATGTCCTTTGGAAATGATTCCAGATAGAAGTTATACACATTAACTCGATAACATTTAAATGCCTACTATGTGCCAAGCACTGAACTAATTTCTAGCACTATAAATAGAAGCAAAAAGAGATAATTCCCGATCGTAAGAAGCTTAGACTAAGAGAGAAGGGAGATGTAGGAGCAGAGGACTGTACCACAAGGAACTCCTACATTTTAGCTAGATATCTACACAGACTCTATCTTAGTATTATTTAACCTGCTTTTTATGAGGAGAAGATGTGCTGGGGTTGTGATAGCTCTACTAATGGGGATGGGCTGCCCTGAGAGGCAATGGAATGGAATGGAAAGAGTATTAGCTTTAGAGTTCAAAGTCTTAGATTAGGATCCCAACTCTACCTCTTACCAGCCATGTTGCCTTAGGCAAATCATTTAACCCCCAGGGTCTCAGTTTCCTAAACTGCAAAATGGAATAACAGCATCTACTCTTCCTTTCTACCAGTTTTGTGTCTGTGTGTGTGCAAAAGGCACATTTTAAAATTGTAAAGGATTATGGAAATGTGAATTGCTCCTATTGTTATTAACCATCTCTCACCTAATTTCCTTGAGAATGACAGCATTTATTAGTATTGTAGTGAGATGTCATATTCTAGTTGGGGAAAGCTTCTGGTGTTCCCCATTGTCTATAGGAAAAAATTAGCAACTACATTCACTTGGCATTTAAAGCAGGTCATCCACAAAATGGCTCTAACTGGACTTTCCAGTCTCATTTTATAAAACTCACCTCCATTTATTCTACATTCTAGTCAATTTAAACTAGTTGGTGTTCCTCAAAACTGCTCTTCCTTCTCCAGACTCAGTATGTTTGCCTTTGACTGTTGAAATCCTTTTGTTCATTCAAGACACAGCTTAGGGGGCTCCATCAAAAGTCCCCTGAGGTCTCCCCTGATTTCTGGCTAAATCCCCCTCATCTCAAACTTTCTTAGAATGATTTGTCTGGATCTTCCCTTTATCTTAATGACATTTTGCTTTATATTATATTTCTTTTTGTACATGTCAGCTAATAGCACAGTGGATAGGGTGTTAGACATGGAGTCAGAAAGACCCAAATTCAAATCCTGCCTCAGATACTTACTAGCTGTCTGACTTTGGAAAAGTCACCTCTATTTGCCTTATTATTTATAAAATTGAGCTAATAATAGACCCCACCTCTCACAATTTTGAGGATTAGGTGAGATGATATTGGTAGAGTATTTTGCAAACAAAAGGTTATATAGTTGCCTCTAAATCTTATTTTGCCTCTTAGATGGTAAATTCCTGGATGATTGTATATAGAATTAGAAGAGCCCCTAGCATCCAGTACAACTCTTTCATTTTATAGATGATAAAATTAAGACTAAGAGAAAAGAAATGACTTGCATCATGACACATGGATAATAAGTAGTGCCAAACACTATCTACCACTGTATGTGATGCTGGAGATATAAAGATAAAAGTCAAATTGCCTTTGCCTTCAATAGAGTTTACATCCTAAAAGGCCTTGAATACAGAGGCCAGGTGGCTAAGAAGGGGTGTTTTGGTTTTGAAAGTTACAGAGATGGTGAATAAGAAGTTAGGTGAATAAATGGACACATCCTTTGTAGTAGCAATAATGATATTTTCTGTTCATGGTTACAAAATTGGAAATTGCAAGGGAATGGGATGGGAAATAGAGGAGAATGTAAGGTATACTTAGGAGCAAAATGGCCAATGAGATGGTGGATTAGCTAATCTAGTAGCATTCACCAGTCAAGAGAATAGGGCCCCAGGGCATGAATTCTGAAGGTGAAGTTAAATGCTGGTCTGGGAGTATAGAGATGTACTATAATCCCTGAAGACCTCTAAGGAGGGAGGAACTCACCATTCCTTTTTTTCCCCTTCTTTTTAAAAGCCTTTCCTTCTGTCTTAGAATCAATAC
This sequence comes from Monodelphis domestica, assembly GCF_027887165.1. Classification (NCBI taxonomy): domain Eukaryota; kingdom Metazoa; phylum Chordata; class Mammalia; order Didelphimorphia; family Didelphidae; genus Monodelphis; species Monodelphis domestica. Next base: position 440,752,172 of record NC_077227.1, on the reverse strand, counting down.
TGTGTATTGGTTCCAAGATAGAAGAGCAGTGAGGGATAAGCAATGGCAGTTAAGTGACTTGCCCAGGGTCACCTAGAATTTCCCATCTTTAGGTCTAACTCTTAAACCACTGAGCAACCTAGCTGCCCCCTGGTAAGGGTTTTTTTAAAAATTAAATGGATGTAAGTACCACCAATGAAGATGTAATTAAAGCAATTATTAAGAGCTAGTTTGTCCAATTATATGGCAATAAATCTGAAAATCCAAGTAAAATAGATAAATATTTACCAAAATGTAATTGCCCAGATTAACAGAAGAGGAAACAGAATACTTAAGTAACCCTTAGAAAAAAAAATTTAATAAATCCTATATGAGCTGCCTAAGAAAAATCCCCAGGACCAGATGAATTCATAAGTGAATCCTAGCAAACATTTAAAAAACAATTAACACCAATACTATAAAAATGATTTAGAAAAATAGACAAAGGAGTCCTAGCAAGTCCCTTTTACAAATACAGTTCTAATACCCAAACCAGGAAGACCAAAAATAGAAAAAGAAAATTATAGATCAATTTCCCTAATGAATAGTATTTCAAAAGTTTTAAATAAAATACTAGCAAGAAAATTGTAGCAATATGTCATAAGGATCATACACTATGACCAAGTAGGATTTAAACTAGAAATGCAGAGTTGGTTCAATATTGAGGAAACTATTATCATAATTGCCCATATCTATAACAAAAACAACAAAAATCATATGATTATTTCAATAGATGCAAAAAAAAAGCTTTTGAAAAAAACCAATACTCATTCTTATAAAAATACTAGAAAGCATAGGATTAAAGGGAGCTTTCCTTAAACTGCTAAATAATATCTATCTAAAAAACATCAACAAGAATTATCTATAATGGGGATAAGCTAAAAAACTTCTCAATTAGATCAGGGGTGAAGCAATAATGGCCATTGTCACCACCTATTCATTATTGCAGTAGAAATGCTAGCTATAGCAATAAGAGAAGAAAAGAAATTGAAGGATTTAGACTAGGCAATGAGGAAATACAGATATCACTCTTTGGGTATAATATGATAGAATACTTAGAGAATCCTAGAGAATAAAATTTAAAAATCTAATTGAAACAGTTAACTTTATCAAGGTGGTAGGATATAAAATAAACCCACAAAATCATTAGCATTTTTATATATTACCAAAAAAGTCCAATATGGAAAGGAAGAAAAATTCCATTTAAATTAACTACAAACATTATAAAATACTTGGGAGCCTACCTGCCAAGACAAATTGAAGCAGTATATGAACACAATTACAAAACACTTTTCACAAATAAAGATAGATCTAAAACAATTAGAGAAATATTAATAGCTCATAAAGAGGCTGAGCCAATATAATAAAAGTGACAAGTCGATCTGATTTATTTATTCAGTGGCATATGAATCAAACTACTAAAAATTGTTTTATAGAGCTAGAAAAATAATAACAAAATTCATCTGGAAGATGAAAGATCAAGAATATCAAGAGAATCATAAAAAAAAAATGTGAAGGAAGGTGGTCTAACAGTACCAGATCTCAAGCTGTATTTACAAAGCAGGAAATCAACAAAATGATCTGGTACTTACTAAGAAATAGTGGTGGATCAGTGAAATTGGGTAGGTACAGAATAGCAAATGGCTATAGTAATATGGGTGTTTGATAAACCCAATGATCCAAGGACAAATATCCTTATTATTTAACAAAAGTTTCTAGGAAAACTGGAGATCAGTTTGTAAAAACTAGATATAGAACAACATCTCACACCATATACCAAGATAAGGTCAAAATGGATACATGATTTAGATGGAAAATGTTACCTCTCATATCTATGGATAAAGGAAGAATTTCTAACTAAACAAGAGATAGAGAGGATCATGAGATTTGTAATATGGATAATTTTGATTACTTGAAATTAAAAAGGTTTCAAACAAACAAAACCAATTCAACCAAGAATACAAGGAAAGCAGGAAATTGGGGAAAATTTTAAGCAAGTTTTTTCTGATAAAGGTTTCATTTCCCAAATATATAGAGAATTGAATCAAATTTAGAAGGATACAAATCATTATCCAATTGATAAATGGTCCAAGGACATGAAAAGGCAATTTTCAAAAGAAATCAAAGCTATATATAGTTATATGAAAAAATGTTCTAAATTATTGTTGATTAGAGAAATGCAAATTGAAACAACTCTAAGGAACCAATTCATACAATCAGATTAGCTAATATGACAGAAAATGGAAATGACAAATGTTAGAGAGAATGTGGGAAATTTGGGACCCTAATTCCCTGTTGGTGGAATTATGAACTGATTCAACCATTCTAGTCAGCAGTTTGGAACTATGGCCTAAAGGCTATAAAACTATGTATGTCTTTTGTCCCAGGAATACCACCAGTAGGCTGGTATCCTAAAGAAATAAAAGAAAAAGAGGTTGGGAAATGTGCAAAAATATTTATATCAGCTTTTTTTTTGTGATGGCAAAGAATTGGAAATTGAGGGAATATTCACCAATTGGAGAATTGCTAAATAGGATACCATTTATGATTGTGAAGGAATACTATTGTGCTCTAAGAAACAATGAGCAGGATGTTTCCAGAAAAAACCCTCAGAAGACTTACATGAACTGATGAAGAGTGAAGTGAGAAACAACATCATACCCAGGAATATGTTGTATACTATAACATCAGCATTATACAATGATCAATTATGACTGATTAAGCTATTCTCAGCAATTCAATGATCTAAGTCTTTTACAAAGGATTCATGATGAAAAATAATATCCACCTCCAGAGAAAAAGCTGATGTAAATTTGAATGCAGATTGAAGCATAATTTTTTCACTTTCTTTTTCTTGCATTTTTTTTTGCAACATGGCTAATATGGAAACATGTTTTGTATGATGTCACATGCATCACTGACATCACAGTTCTCAATGAGTAGGGGAGAGGTGGGAGGGAGAGAGAGAACTTAGAATTCAAAAAATTTAAGTGTAAAAATAATAATAGTTTTTTAAAGAAAATTATTTTATGTTTGTCCAAAAATATTTGTGTCATTTGCCTAGAGGTGAAAAATCATTAGTTATGTCTCTATTTAATCTACACATCTCTCTGTCAATTGATGATGAATGAGAATTTCTGTTTTGGGGGGAAGTGGAATACTAAAAGAAACAAAGAAATGGGGGAAATATTTAACATTCATTAAAAAAAAGGTTTTTTTGAGTTGCAAATTCTCTCCCTCCATTCCTTCCCTTCTTCACCCCTTGATAAGGGAAGTGATCTGATATCAAATCAGTTATACATCTGAAGTCAAGAAAACATGAAATGGGGAAAGAATTTTTTAAAACATCCTGACATGTCATCACATGTCTGCCTCTGGTTTTCATATGATGATCCTCCCATGGGCTTATTTCATCTCTTACTTTTCCACCTTAATATAATAGATATTTTTGATGAACCTCCTCTGGAAAGTTTCTGGAGACAGACACTGTCTTCTGTTTTTGTAGCACCTACCACTTAGCAGACACTGAATTTTAAATGAAATAAATTTGAAATGTAATTAGCACTAAAGGTGTATTCCCTCACTATGCAATTTTTCTAAGAAGGCTATTTAATAGCAAAGTACTCTGTGCCTGGCACTGTTTACAGAGAGGGCAGCTAACTGGCCAATGTGAAAATTCAATCCATGCCCTTGGACTCTTTAGTACTTTATTGTGACCAACTAAGCTAATCAGTCCACAAGTGTGCACACATCCCTCGTAATTAAGACCCTCGAGCATTGTTGACACAGATTGGGACTTGGATGGAGAGGTATCATCTGGAATCTCTTAGAGGTAGGGTTTCAGGAGATTAGGATGCTATGGGGAGGGTGGGGTGGAAAGAAGTGGCAGGTGCTGGCATTTTCTTTGGAAATTCGCCTGCGTAACTCTGCACTGCTAGTGCAGTTAAGGAGGGGGAACAATTGAGCTTTACTTCTTTCAGGGTTATTTGAGGGCATTAGTAGGTAGTCATATTGCTGACACATGTTGCAAGGAAATAGAAATAAAACTAGCTCAGATATAGAGAAGTATGAGACATGGTCTAAGAGTCAATGGTTTTAGAAGCTGTGTCTTCCATTGTAAGATCAGTGAGAATGAAGGATGGATCAGAGACTCTTGGAATTTGAGAATTAGAAGGAACCTCAGAGGCCATCTAATTCAGTGATTTTTAAACATACCCTATGAATTTTTTAACATAATATTTTGATAACCATAGTTCAACATAATTGATCTCCTTTTGTAATTCTATGTATTTTTTTCTTAATCATTTGTAAAATATTCTGAGAACAGGTCTGTAGACTTTACTAGTCTGCCAAAGGGGTCTATGACACAAAAAATTATCTACTGATCTAGTTCTACCCAAAGGAATGCATTCTTTAATATAACATACAAGTGGACATCTAGACGCTTTCCAGAAACCTCTAATTTAGTAGAGCCCATTGTTTCTTGAAGTAGGATATTTGATTTTGGAACAACTATCATTATTAGTACATGTTTTCCTGATGTTGAGTCCAAGTTGGCCTCTGGAACAACAGCAAATCTCACCCAGGGGATCTTCTTATCAGATTGCCGATCCTCAGCTAAGTGCTGAGAATATCCCTTTCTCATTTTGAAAGTAGTGAAGTTGTTGGGGGAGACTGAGAGTCACAGAAGAAACATTCTTTCAGAGATACAGAGGAATTCCTAGTGCCATATTGAAGGGGGTAAACGTTTGAAGAACCTTTATAACTTCTCTGTACAATGATATTGAGCTATATTTCTATATTATGTATATTGGAATTGTATATTACATATGTATATATATATATATATATACATACATATATATATATATATAAATACTAAGCTCTTCCTGCCCTTTGCCATGATCTTTTAACTGCTATTTTATTCTATGTCTTTAAAAAGTAAACAAATAAAAACCATATCAATTCACATACTAGGAAAAGCTTTGCAAGTTTCTTTCACTTCAGGAAAAAAAAAAACAACAACAAAACATCTAATTTTCTCTCTGCATCATATCATTTAGTTTATGCAGTTAGCACCCCAAAGCCATTTCTCTGATCCTGCCATGCAGGGACCTTTTTAATCAACACACCTTCACAGACAAATGAAGTGCCAAGTGTTTTTTACAAATGGAGACATGAATGGGGCCACTTGGCATCCCCTGGCTGGATTCATCTAGCCTCTGCTATTTTTTTCTCACTTTCCTCTATTCACTTTCTGGTTCAGACTACTCCCTTTTGGGTTTTATTAGGCCAGTCCCTTAGCTCAGACCTTTATTTTGGTGGGGGATGGGGGGGAGAAGCTCAAGAAAGTGTCTAAAGAGATCACAACCATTCACATCAATTGACTCCTTGACTGAAGAGGTGGCTTCTGGGGTTGGATCACCTCTTCTTCTCCTGGGTGTTAATTGTATTGAGGTTTCTGGGTGGTTCAGTTTGGGAAGCCTTCAGAAATGAACACAGAGTCACTAGCAGAGCAGGCCATTGGGGACCGAGTGACTTTCTGGTTCAATTATGGAATTCAAAGCAGCAAATACTATAGTGGAGATCTCCTTTTTTACATTCCTGTCACCAACTGCAGGCTCTCAGAAAAATTCCTCTGGGGATCTGATGAAAAGTGAATGTTCCTAGAGAGCTTGGGGAACTGTATCATCATTCTGGAAAGAGTATGCATGTGTGTGTGCCTGTGTGCGTTGGGGGTGGGGAGAGTGTATTTGAAATAAAGACCACTCGGCCTTCTCTGATACCCAACTCAGAGTCTAAAAATGGGCATATTCTCTCCTTTGGGGACCAATATTGGCCCTGTCTAGCCCTAAGGAGCTCATTATAGGGTCCTCCTAGAAAAAATAGCGAGAGGGTGAATAGAGAAGAGAAGGTCTTAGAGATGGGATATTGACTATTACCAGAGGTGAGGTGCATCCTCAGAGACCACCTCATATTCTGGGGCTGTGTGGTATAGTAGAAAAAGCACTGGTTCTAGTTTAGAATACAGGTTCAAATCCTGATTCTGGTATTACCAACTTGTATGACTTTGGGCAAATTTCTTAGCATCTCTGGACCTCAGTTTCCTCATCTGTAAAGTGAAGGGGTAGGACTAGACCAGATAACCTCTTAGAACCTTTACATCATTAGGCCTGGGATCCTTAGGCCACTGTTATATATTTTTCTTTAGAGGCTATAGAGGGAAAGACACAGAATCTCTTATTTTCTATCTCTATCCATGGCAAGTTTCAAAGTTGGCAGCAACCTCAGAAGTTGTCTAGTTCAATATGAATTTCCTCTATAGCATCTCCCACATGTCATCTAGCCATGCTTTGAAGCTAAGGATAAATCTTACTCCTTCAGAGAAATCATAGAATTTCAGAATTGGAAGGAACCTCTGAAGGTCATGAATTCTGACCCATTAATGAAAAATAAATTCCCTAATACCACCTACCCCAATATGGCCATCTGGCTTTAGCTGGAAGACCTTAAAATGGAGAAGGCATTCCTTGGAGCAGTCATTTCCAATTATGGGAAATTCCTTGTTATAATTTTTTTCCCCTGACACCAAACATAAATTTACTTCTTTACCCTTTCTGTCCATTGCTTCAGATTTTGCCCTCTGGAGTTAAGTGCAACAAATTGAATCCTTCTTCCACATGATAGCCCTTCAAATACATAAGCATAGATGTAGTGTTGGGGATAGGTCCTAACCCAAATCAGTGCACACATATCAATAGGCACCCATGGGCCCCAAAAGGAGAACACTTTGGGAAGTCCTTCTCATCCTCTGCCCTAGCACCTATCACTTAGTTCCCACAAACCACTGGATGATTCACTCTCCTAACTGTATGATGACCACCCCCTAACCCTTGAAGTGGCCCCAAGCCTCACATCATACCAGCCCATAAACCCACTATCCCTTTTCCTAGCAGTCCTTGGTCAGCATCCACCTGCCTTTCCAATGCTCATTAAAATCCTCCTGCCTTTACTGTATGCCCTAATGCTTTGTTCTCTGGACTCATGGACCATGAAGTATACTGTAAAGCAAAACCTTCCTATATTTCTATTTATGTTTTATCTTCAAGGTATAATATTGGCTCCATGACAGCAAAGACTGTCTTTCTTATTTGTTTGTGTTCCCAATGCTAAACAAAGTATTTGGAAGGTAGTAAGTACTTAAGAAAGCCTCATATTCATTCAAAGTCCACACCTACCTCAGTCTTTTCTTCTCCAGACTACTCATCCTTACTTCCATCACCCAATACTCCTATCACAAGGATTCAAAGCTCCTCCTCATTCTGTTTGTCCTCCTTTGGCTTCCCTCCAGCTTAACAATGTCCTTCCTAAATGGTGGCACTCAGAACTAGACACAATACACCATATATGTCTTACTAGATCAGAGGAGAGACCATTTTCTTTTTTATTCTTTTTTATTCACTCAAACTATGTCCCTTTAAATGCAAGCCAAGACCTGAATGTCCTAGCTTAGTCATGTATAGATATCTTGTTTGCCCAATCAGTTATCCTCTGTGTGGAAAGGGACTAGATCAGCTCTGGGACAGTCAAGTCATTTTTAAGTCCCAATCTCATGTTTGGGTATCTCCATATGCTCTCTTAGCTAATTTCTTTCTCTGCAGATACATCAGATCCTGCCTAGTCACAATGACTCCAGAGTAACATGATGGTGGGATAGAATGTCTTAATTTACAATCACCTTTTGTTTGACATTCACAAAGTCCCTCCACCCCCTTCACAGGCTACAATTACATTTTGTACCTGAGATATCATGAAAATGGATCTGTTAGTCCAATAATAACTGCATTCAGTAAAGATGTGAGAATCATAACCCATCTGATACCAAGTTAAAGAAGAAGGAAAGAGTCTCCTCCAGTCACCAACATGATGGCATGCCAGATAGAGCTGACTGAAAGCCAACTGGACTCCCTCTTTCCCTAGGCAGGTTCTATGTTTTTGGAAAATCAGAAACTGCCAAGCCCCAGCAGGGCCTCTCTTTGGCATGAAGTCTAAATGCCAGTACTATCAATCACCAGTATTGATAGCAGATCCATAACTCATTGAGCAACTTGTGTCTGTGTTCTGCTATATTTATTCAGTAAATGTGCTGTAAAATCATATTATGAAATCAAAACAAGATCTTAATAAATTGCAAGATGAGACATTTATCAACAACATTAGAAGGTAGGACCAAAAAAGACTCCCCCAAAGAGGTTCTGCCTAAAAATCTGCCTTTCCAAGCCCCAGAAGCTCTCCAGAGTTCAGGCTTATTTGACTCCATAAGGTGGATTAGATACCCTGTTTTTTCAGGACCAGGACCTGGGTTGTGGATTGTCTGTTAACAACAAAGTTGCCATCCCCTTAACATTACTTAACTAGTTGTGGCTATTTGTCCCCAAATGGGAGATACTAGCAAGGGGGAATTTGTACCTTTAATGGTCCAATTATTTTTGGAAAATCTTGATTTCTCTCCTTGGGAGACCCTGCCCTAATGTTTTGGTATCTAATGAGTGGTCATGCTGCTATTTAGTGTGGTGTTGCCTTTCTATCTTTCTCTCCAAATGTTTATGATGATAAAAACAGAAATAACTCATATTTATGCCACATAACTTACTATGACATTGTGGCACTATGAAATAGGGAAAGATAGCCCATGACATAACCTGAGAGATAGAAGGTGACAGATTGCAATTCTGCCCCACTCTTAACTAGCTATGTGGCTTTGGGTAAATCTTATCTCTAAGCCTCTGTTTTCCTATCTGTTGTTCATCCTTCATTTTTTTTCTTTTTAAACCCTTATTTTCTGTCCTAGACTCTAAGACAGAAAGGCAGGGGCTAGGCAAATGAGGCCAAGTGATTTGCCCAGAGATCTGATTTGAACCCAGGTCCTCCTGACTCCAGTCCTGGTACTCTATCCATTACCTTCACTTCTCCTTCATTTTTGAAGTGGACCAAGGATGAAGTCTTTGATTTGTATGTGAATTGGATTTAAGTGAGGCAAAGTTGTGCAAAATCCTTGACCTCATTCTCTCTTCCAGAGACATAAAAGTTCAGTGGAAGAAAAATCAAGAACACCAGTGATGGCCCAGGATGCAGGGGATGACCTCAGCAACTTTGATAACTGACCATCCTCTAAGAGTTCCATAGTGCTAGCTTCAGCCATCTTCATCCAAATTATTCTCATCTACTCATTCTACTGGAGGAAGTCTTCACATCCTTGGGGCAGACATCCCTTTAACTCACTGCTAGATTTGTGGTCTATCAGTTATCCTCAATCAGGTTTTGCTGGCGTGTGGCTGATTTGAATGCTACAACTTCTTGAAGCCACCAGTGAAAGTTGAGAGGAAGGTGCACAACAAGGTGAATGAGCAGCCCTTAAAAGAGCTTGGTAAGCCCTGACACCAGAGGTGCTAGTCCTCCCAGAATACCCCTTACACCCCTTCCTACCTGTCGTATTTTATAAATGCCTGCTGATGAGATTAAAGTATTAATTTAAATGTAATTAAATGATTCTATGATCGTTACCCATTGCCAGTAATGCCCTTACCCTAGGACCTCATTAAGTTCTATGAAATTCACTAAAAGTACTGAACTTAGAAGGAGGAAGGTCTGGGGTTAAAATTGTCTTTAGATACTATATTAGTCATGTAGCCCTGGACTAATCACTTAACATTTTTCCAGTCTTGGTTTCTTCAACTGAAAAATTATAATTATTTATATTGTACTTGATTCAAAAGTCTAAATATCAAATTAAATTGTATGTAAAATGCTTTATAAATCTTATAGATCTATATCAATCAATTAACAATTTTTTGTGTGCTTGATATGTGCAAAGCACTACACTAGGCCCTGAAGATAAAAATGCAGCAAATGAAATAATTCCTGATCTCAAGAAGCCTTTATCAAAGACATGGAGATGGGAAATAGTGTCCTACATGAGGAATAAAATAAGCTACTGTCTACTTTGTCTAGATGACTGAATGCAGGAGGGGCAGTAACATCAAATGGAGCTGGAAAGATTGGGGACAGGATATGAAGTGCTTTAGAAACTTAATAGTCTTTTATATTTTATCTTTTTTTTTTAATTTTTTAAATATATTTTATTTGATCATTTCCAAGCATTATTCGTTAAAGACATAGATCATTTTCTTTTCCTCCCCCCCCCCTTCACCCCCCATAGCCGACGCGTAAGTCCACTGGGCATTAGATGTTTTCTTGATTTGAACCCATTGCTTTGTTGATAGTATTTGCATTAGAGTGTTCATTTAGAGTCTATCCTCTGTCATGTCCCCTCAACCGCTGTATTCAGGCAGTTGCTTTTTCTCGGTGTTTCCACTCCCATAGTTTATCCTTTGCTTATGAATGGTGTTTTTTTCTCCTGGGTCTCTGCAAGTTGTTCAGGGACATTGCACCACCACCAATGGAGAAGTCCATTACGTTCGATGTTACCACAGTGTGTTTATTAGTCTCTGTGTACAATGTTCTCCTGGTTCTGCTCCTCTCGCTCTGCATCACTTCCTGGAGGTTGTTCCAGTCTCCATGGAACTCCTCCACTTTATTATTCCTTTTAGCACAATAGTACTCCATCACCAACATATACCACAGTTTGTTCAGCCATTCCCCAATTGATGGGCATCCCCTCATTTTCCAGTTTTGGGCCACCACAAAGAGCGCAGCTATGAATATTTTTGTACAAGTCTTTGTGTCCATTATCTCTTTGGGGTACAGACCCAGCAGTGCTATGGCTGGGTCAAAGGGTAGATATTCTTTTGTCGCCCTTTGGGCATAGTTCCAAATTGCCCTCCAGAATGGTTGGATCAGTTCACAGCTCCACCAGCAATGAATTAATGTCCCTATTTTGCCACATCCCCTCCAGCATTCATTACTTTCCTTTGCTGTTATGTTAGCCAATCTGCTAGGTGTGAGGTGATACCTCAGAGTTGTTTTGATTTGCATCTCTCTGATTATAAGAGATGTAGAACACTTCTTCATGTGCTTGTTAATAGTTTTGATTTCTTTATCTGAGAACTGCCTATCCATTTCCCTTGCCCATTTATCAATTGGAGAATGGCTTGATTTTTTGTACAATTGATTTAGTTCTTTATAAATATGAGTAATTAAACCTTTGTCAGAGGTTTCTATGAAGATTTTTTCCCCAATTTGTTGTTTCCCTTCTGATTTTAGTTATATTGGTTTTGTTTGTACAAAAGCTTTTTAGTTTGATGTAGTCAAAATTATTTATTTTACATTTTGTGATTCTTTCTATATCTTGCTTGGTTTTAAAGCCTTTCCCCTCCCAAAGGTCTGACATGTATACTATTCTGTGTTTACCCAATTTACTTATGGTTTCCTTCTTTATGTTTAAGTCACTCACCCATTTTGAATTTATCTTGGTGTAGGGTGTGAGGTGTTGATCTATTCCTAGTCTCTCCCACACTGTCTTCCAATTTTCCCAGCAGTTTTTATCGAATAGTGGATTTTTGTCCCAAAAGCTGGGATCTTTGGGTTTATCGTATACTGTCTTGCTGAGGTCGCTTTCCCCCAGTCTATTCCACTGATCTTCCTTTCTGTTTCTTAGCCAGTACCAAATTGTTTTGATGACTGCTGCTTTGTAATATAGTTTAAGGTCAGGGACTGCAAGGCCCCCATCATATGTGGTTTTTTTTTTTTCATTATTTCCCTGGATATCCTTGATCTTTTGTTCTTCCAAATGAACTTTGTTATGGTTTTTTCTAAGTCAGTGAAGAAGTATTTTGGTAGTTCAATGGGTATGGCACTAAATAGATAAATAAGTTTGGGTAGGATGGTCATTTTTATTATATTGGCTCGTCCTATCCATGAGCAGTTAATGTTTTTCCATTTGTTCAAGTCTAGTTTTAGTTGTGTGGCGAGTGTTTTGTAGTTGTGTTCATATAGTTCCTGTGTTTGTCTTGGGAGGTAGATTCCTAGGTATTTTATTTTGTCTAAGGTGATTTTGAATGGGATTTCTCTTTCTAGTTCTTGCTGCTGAGCTGTGTTGGAGATATATAGAAAAGCTGATGATTTATGTGGGTTTATTTTGTATCCTGCAACTTTGCTAAAGTTGTTGATTATTTCAATTAGCTTTTTGGTTGAATCTCTAGGATTCTTTAAGTAGACCATCATGTCATCCGCAAAGAGTGATAACTTGGTCTCCTCCTTGCCTATTTTGATGCCTTCAATTCCTTTATCTTCTCTAATTGCTATTGCTAGTGTTTCTAGTACAATGTCAAATAGTAGAGGTGATAATGGGCATCCTTGTTTCACTCCTGATCTTATTGGGAATGCATCTAGTTTATCCCCATTGCAGATGATATTAGCTGTTGGTTTTAGATATATACTGTTTATTATTTTTAGGAATGACCCTTCTATTCCTATGCTTTCTAGTGTTTTTAATAGGAATGGGTGTTGTATTTTATCAAAGGCTTTTTCTGCATCTATTGAAATAATCATGTGATTCTTGCTAGTTTGCTTGTTGATGTGGTCAATTATGTGGATGGTTTTCCTAATGTTGAACCAGCCCTGCATCCCTGGTATGAATCCTACTTGATCATGGTGAATGATCCTTCTGATCACTTGCTGGAGTCTTTTTGCTAGTATCCTATTTAAGATTTTTGCATCTATATTCATTAGGGAGATTGGCCTATAGTTTTCTTTCTCTGTTTTTGACCTGCCTGGTTTTGGAATCAGTACCATGTTTGTGTCGTAAAAGGAGTTTGGTAGAACTCCCTCTTTGCTTATTATGTCAAATAGTTTGTATAGTATTGGGATTAACTGTTCTCTGAATGTTTGATAGAATTCACAGGTGAATCCATCAGGCCCTGGGGACTTTTTCTTAGGAAGTTCTTTGATGGCTTGTTGGATTTCAATTTCTGATATGGGATTATTTAGGAATTCTATTTCCTCTTCTGTTAGTCTAGGCAGTTTGTATTTTTGTATATATACATCCATTTCTCCTAAATTGGTGTATTTATTGCCATATAATTGGGCAAAGTAATTTCTAATGATTGCCTTAATTTCCTCCTCATTGGAGGTGCTGTCCCCCTTTTCATCTTTAATGCTGTGAATTTGCTTTTCTTCCTTCCTTTTTTTAACTAGATTGACCAGTACCTTGTCTATTTTGTTTGTTTTTTCAAAGTACCAGCTTCTTGTCTCATTTATTAAATCAATAGTTCTATCACTTTCGATTTTATTAATTTCTCCCTTAATTTTTAGGATTTCTAATTTGGTTTTCTGCTGGGGGTTTTTAATTTGATCGCTTTCCAGTTTTTTCATTTGCATTTCCAATTGATTGATCTCTGCTCTCCCTTGTTTGTTAATATAAGCATTCAGGGATATGAATTTACCTCTGATTACCGCTTTGGCTGCATCCCAAAAGGTTTGAAAGGATGTTTCGCCATTGTCATTTTCCTTGATGAAATTATTAATTATTTCTATGATTTCTTCTTTAACTAAACGGTTTTGGAGTATCATATTGTTTAATTTCCAATTGGTTTTAGATTTGGTTTTCCATGTACCATTACTAATCATTATTTTTATTGCCTTGTGATCTGAGAAGCCTGCATTCATTATTTCTGCTTTTCTGCATTTGTGTGCTATGTTTCTGTGACCTAATGTATGGTCAATTTTTGTGAATGTGCCATGTGGTGCTGAGAAGAAGGTGTATTCCTTTTTATCCCTATTTATTTTTCTCCATATGTCTATTAATTCTAATTTTTCTAAGATTTCATTCACTTCTTTTACCTCTTTCTTATTTATTTTTTGATTTGATTTATCTAAATTTGATAATGGTTGGTTTAAGTCTCCCACTAGTATGGTTTTATTGTCTATTTCTTCCTTAAATTCTCCTAGTTTCTCCATTAGAAATTTGGGTGCTATATTATTTGGTGCATACATATTGATTAATGATATTTCCTCATTGTCTATAGTCCCTTTTAACAAAATATAATTACCTTCCCTATCCCTTTTGATCAGGTCTATTTTTGCATTGGCTTTATCAGATATCATGATTACCACACCTGCCTTCTTTCTATCAGTTGAAGCCCAGAAGGTCTTACTCCATCCTTTAATTCTGACCTTGTGGGTGTCAACCCGCCTCATGTGTGTTTCTTGAAGACAACATATGGTAGGGTTTTGGATTCTAATCCATTCTGCTATTCGTCTACGTTTTATGGGTGAGTTCATCCCATTCACGTTCAAAGTTATGATTGTCATTTGTGGACTCCCTGGCATTTTGATTGCCTTCCCTAATTCTAACCTTTTCTTCTTCGGCTCTACCTTTTAGTCCAGTGATTTACTTTGAAACAGTCCCCCTTGTCCCCTCCCTTGATGTTTCCCTTTTTAGTCCCTCCCTTTTTGTTCCCTCCCCCTCCCCCCTCTCTTTCCCTCCCTTTTTGTTCTCCCTCTCCCCCTCCCCCCCTTGGTTTCCCCTTCTCCTTACCCTTGTTGGGTAAGATAGAATTCAAGATCCCAATGGATCTGGATGTTTTTCCCTCTCAGAGCTGATTTCCCTGAGATTGAGGTTTAAGTAACCCCCCCCCTCTCTTCCTCTCCTTCTTATAGGAGTTTTCTTCCCCTCCCCTTCCCATGTGAATCTTTGTGTGAGAATGATTATTCTATTTGGTCTTTCTTTACCCCCTATTTATACATTACATTTTCCCCACATGTTAGTATACATAGGTTGATATAAATGTAGTCCTTATAGAAGAGAGTTTGAGTTAAAGAAGAAGATAACATTTTCCCCTTTCCTTAATATTTACCTTTTCAGGTATTCCTTGCTCTTTGATTTTCGGTATCAAACTTTCCACAGAGCTCTGGTCTTTTCTTTGCAAAAAGTTGGAAGTCTTCTATTTTGTTGAATGCCCATACTTTCCCTTGGAAGTATATAGTCAGTTTTGCTGGGTAGCTGATTCTTGGTTGGAGACCCAGCTCTCTTGCCTTTCTGAAGATCATGTTCCATGCCTTACGATCATTCAGAGTAGAACTTGCAAGGTCTTGGGTGACCCTGATTGGCATTCCTTTATATCTAAATTGTCTTTTTCTGGCTTCCTGTAGGATTTTTTCTTTTGTTTGATAGCTTTGGAATTTGGCAATTACATTCCTGGGAGTTGTCTTTTGGGGGTTTAGTGTAGAAGGTGTTCTGTGAGCTCTGTCAGTGGCTGTATTGCCCCCTTGTTCTAGAATCTCTGGGCAATTTTCTTTGATTATATCTTGTATCACCATGTCCAGTTTGGTGTTTATTTCTGGCTTTTCTGGGAGTCCAATTATTCTTAAATTATCCCTTCTCCACCTATTTTCCAGATCTATCACCTTGTCGGTGAGATATTTTATGTTCTCTTCTAATTTCTTGGTATTTTGGCTTTGCTTTATTGATTCTTGCTCTTTTACACAATCGTTGTCTTCCAGCTGCCTGATTCTGGCCTTTAAAGCCTGGTTTTCTTTTACAGTTTGGTCAAACTGGTTTTGTAGATGCGTGAATTTCTTTTGCATTATTTCCAACTTTTCCTCCCAGAAGGCTTCCATCTTTTTGGTCATTTCTGATTCAAATTCTTCATAGGTTTGTGGAGAGTTTCCATTTCCTTTGGAAGGTTTTGGAGCATTTTCTTTTATATTATCTTCTGTCTGCTCTGTATTTTGTATTTTGGCTCCATAGAATGTGTCCAAGGTCGCCCCTTTCTTCTTATTTTTCTTGGTATTTTGGGGCTTCTGTGGTTCTGTGGAGTTTGCCATTTCTGAATGTGGAGGATTAGTTTTTCTTGCCTCTGTCTGGTGTTCAGAGGCAGTCCTGGGCAGATGGTTCTATGAGCTTTCCCTGGGTTAAACTGAATATGCCTCACTGGAACTGGAATGGAAGGGTCGGACCACGAGGCCACACTCTCCCCCGGCTCGCTTTCCGGAAGTTGCCTTCAGAATCGCTGGCCGTGAGGCTGTTTCGTCAGCCTGCGGGGGGATGGGCTGCAGCTAGCCCAAGCTCTGAGGGCAAGGACTTTCACTGAGACTTGGATAGCAGGATCCAGCCCGTGAGGCTGTCTTGCCCGCCCTGAGGGTTGCTGTTGTTTCGACCAGCTCTCTGCAGCGGAAGCCCCAGGCAGTAACTTTCACCGGGACTGTAGAAGGCCCTGAGGGTTCTGCTCTCTGAGCCCGGCCGGGCTGCGGCTTCCGGGAGCCTTGGACTCTGTGCTCCTACCCCTGAGGTCCGAGTGATCTCGGGTTCTGGCTTTTAAGGGGAGCCGTACCTTTTGAACCGGGTCCAGGTCCAGGAGGAGGGTTCCCAGGGTCTGTGCTGTTGATCGTTTTGAATTTCGGCGCCTTAGGAGCTTATCGTTTGAGATCGGTCGGGAAGGGTTTTCCGGAGATCTGAGCTTTAGCTTTCTCTAAGCCGCCATCTTAACCGGAAGTCTATATTTTATCTTAAAGGTAATAGGGATCCACCAGAGTTTACAGAATACGAATGACCTGGTCAGATCTGTATTTATGGAAAATTTATTTGGCAATAATGTCAAGGATGGACTAGAGTTATGGGAGACTTGGGGAAGAGATAGTACTTTGGAAGCTGTTGTAATAACCTAAGCAAGAGGTGATGAGGTTTTGGATTAAGGTGGTGATTGTGTGAGTGGAGAGAAAGGATCAGAGTTAAGAGATGACATGGAAGCAGACATGGCAAAACTTAGCAACTCATTGGATATGTGGAGAGGGAGAAAGTGAGGAATAAAAAATGGCATTGAATTGAAACCAGGAGCCTAGAAGAATTGTGGTACCTTCAATAGTAATAGAGAAGTTTGGAAGATATGTCAGTTTGGGGGAGAGAAAAATAATAATGAGTTCTATTTTGGACATGTTGAGTTTGAGATTTTCAGGACATCTAATTTAATATATCCAAAAGGCAACTGGTGATGTGAGACTGAAATTGAAGAAGATATAAGAACTGATTATAGAGATCTAAGGATCATCTGAGGCAGCTAAGTGGCACAGGGAATGGAGTGCTGGACTTGGAGTTAGGAGGACTCATCTTTCTGAGTTCAAATCTGGCCTCAGGCACTTACTAGCTGTGGGATCCTGGGTACTTATCCCTCTGTTTGCCTTAATCCACTGGAGAAGGAAATGGTAAACTACTCCAGTATCTTCACCACACAGAACAACAAAGGATCATCTACTTAGTCAGTTTTGGTGAACAGTGGATAAAATGCTTGGCCTAGAGTTAGGAATATCTGAGTTCAAATCCCCAGCCTCAGATACTTACTAGGTAAGTGTGACCCTGAGCAAATCACTTAACCTCTGTCTTCCTCAGTTTCCTCTAACAGTTACTAGAAAGCACTAACTTCCTAGGGTTATGAGGATAAAATGAACTGATACCTGTGAAGGCTTGCTTAAAGTGTTATGTAATTGCTAGCTGCTGTTATTATTGTTAAGGGCAGTTTGGTGGCACAGATACTCAAGACTGAGGCACATTGTATGAATGATGAACCAGCAAAGGAGATTTGGAAAAGACAGTTAGATAAATAGTCTAGACAAATAGACAAATAGACAAATAGAATCTGGGGAGACTAGTGTCATGAAAACCTAGAAAGAAGAAACTATCCAGTTGTAAAGTGTGGTCCACAGTAATCAAATGTAGAAATCAGATCCAGAAGTAGAACTGAGTAAAGACCAACAGATTGAATAATTAGAGTCAGTTATTCACTTTGGAGAGGCCAGTTTCAGTTGAGGGATGAGACTGGACTCCAGATTGTAAAAGGTTGAGGAGTGAATGATAAAAGAGAAAGGGGAAGCAACAAATGTAGATAGCCTTTACTAACAAAGTAAGGAAAGATCTGGTTTAGTAAAGAAGTTTGTGTTTTCTGTTTTTGTTTTTGAGAGATAAAATCTGTAGGCAATCAGGAAGAAATCGATAGGAAGAGGTTAAGGATTAGAAAGAAGGAGGTATGGTTGAGGTTGTAATTTGCTGGAAAGGATGGGAGGGAATGTGATGAAGGGCAAATGTAGTCATTTTTAACAAGGAAAAAGGCCACAATTACCAAAACTGAAAGAAAAGAAGAAAATATGGGGTATGATTTCAAGGGGTTCTGAGATGAATGGAAGTGTTGAAGAGAGAATTCACATTAAGTGACATCAGTTTTCTCATTAAAGTAAAAAGTGAGGTTGTCAATTGAGAAGGCAGGATGAAGAGGTAGGTGAGGCTTGAGGGGAGAAGAGAAGAGAAGGTTTGCAATAACTTCTATGAAGAATAAGATCATGAATCATTTAGAGAGGAACAAAAATTTACCTTGCTGCAGTGAAGACCTAATTGAAGTTAGAGTACATGAATATGTAACATACTCACTTGGTACTATTGCATGATTCCTTCTATCTTGTACATCTAACAGCACATGAGCAAAGGGCAGGTGAGAATATTCCACCACTTAGATGTGTCAAAGGATGATATGACAGGATATTCAAATAATTAAAGAATAGAAACTGTGGAGTTCACTTGATCAGTTGAATTTTGGTAAAATGCCATTAAAAAAAAAACAACTTGGAAGGCAGATGCTTAAAATGATCATATTCCTCCATAGTTATAATGCTGGTTATAACTATTAAAAGATATTTCACCTGGAATCAAAAGGGAGGAAATGTTAAGAATGCTGAGGACCCCTGGAGCCATAAGCTAGGCTGGACCCAGGCTCACCGCAGAAAGGCAGAAAGGACTCATGATGAAAGATGAAAGATCCATGTGAGAGCTGATAGATTCAGTACAATGGAAGCATTTTTTTCATTTTTCTTGCTTTCTCCCCAAGAACATGGCTAATTAATTAATTAATTGTATTTCTTATGTTCTGTGACAAGGAAATCACTTTAAAAGACTGATATATATTAATTTAAGGTCGCCAAGGAATTCAGCTATGTAATTCCTAAATGAAAACTCAAGTCAGCCGTCAACCTTTTATAGAGTTTAATTACAAACAGGAGGAAGAAAGGAATTAGAGATAGAGAGAGAGGGAGAGAGAAAGGGGAGAGAAGGGAATAAGGCTTAAATACCCCTTCTGTTTAGGCTGGGCCAAAAGGCCCAAGCCCTTAGATAGCTGAGGCAAAGAAAGGAGATCAGTCCCTATTACTCATGTGACCAAAATGGAGAAAGTCTCAGGGGCCTCCACCTCCAGCTTCCTTCAGAGCAGCTTCCTTCAGAGCAAGCACAACCTCTCAGAGCCAAAAAACTCTCCAACCAACCACCCCTCAGTCCTCAGACCCCTCTCTCTTTAAGCAAACCATCCAAGTTCCCTCCCCTCAGTTCTCACATCTACCAATCACTGTCCATGTCTTCCCTGTGCCAATGGTGGCTCTAGCTTAACCCAGGTCCACCCAGAGGTCTGTGGCTTTGCACATGTCTATTGAAGGTCATATTCTCAAATAATTAAATCTTGATCCTTTGCTACAGCCCTTCCTAAATCCTGTTACCCTGAGTAGGGTAGAGATTGGAATAATTAAATTTTGATCTATGCTACAGCCCTTCCTAAATCCTGTTAGGACTGAGTAGGGTGGAGATTGTAATTTCCAAGACCTGGTTCTGTCATTCCAAGTATCTCTATTGTATCAATTCTAAAATCAATCATGACTCAAAGAACTTCCTGTTCTATGCTTAAGCATAGGTCAAAGCCCTTTCCATTGTTCAGCAAAAGGTTTCTCTCCTAAAGTAATCTTAAGAAGGGAGGAGGAGGAACCTCCCATGCCAATGGGGTTCACATTCCAATAGAGTTCCCACTATCAATAGGAAATTTTTCAAGTATGAAATTTCCCAATGGTGAAATTTCCAACATTTATAAGTCTAAGAAATTTTAAGGTTTACAGTTCTCAATGCCTTAAGGTGGGATGGAAAGAGATGCCATACTGGACTACTGCAATAACACACTGGTTGGTCTCCTTGTCTCAAATTTCTCCCACTCCAAACCATTCTCTCTTCAGTTGTCAAAATGATAATTTAAAAACATATGTTTGGTCATATTATCTCTACCCCACTTTCCATTTAATAAATTTTAGCAACAATTTTGTATTTTTGGAATCAAATATAAAAGTTCCTTTTTTTGCCTTAAAAATAGTCTTTTTCATATTACTTTGGAAAACATATGTGGAAATTTATTATTAATTTTTAAAATTAAATTTAAAAATTTGTTCTTTTCTTATCTTTTTGGTATTCTTATGCTCAACTATTCTCCATGTACATGGAAAACTCTTTTTCCTCCTCCATCACCCTTCCTCCCTTCTCCTCGCCCCAGGCCTCCATGACTTCCTTCAAGTCTTAACTCAAATCCCATCTTCTACAAGAAGTGTTTCCTGATTCTTGACCTTCTCCTCCTCCTGACACACACTGGCTAATATATTCTCTCTGAGATTACTTCCCATAAGATGTAGTTTCATTTGTGGGAAACAAGGTGTCCCTAATCGTCAATAGATGGAAAGATTATAGAGAAAGAACTAGAATTAAAAGAACTTTGTTCATTATGGAACTGGATTTCCAGAGGTCACAGTGGAAATGGAAATTAGGTTTGGAATGGGATTTAGTAGGGTAGAGTTTAAATGAATGGGCTAAAAGAATAGGAGGGGGAGGTTGGAATTTGTTCTTATGTTGCCAGTGATTAAATAACATAGGTATAGGACAATAAATAGGTAGTGACATATTATTAGCCATAGAAGTCATAGTAGGTAGCAAAAAAACAAAAAAAATGTCTCCAGTCTCAGAAGGGTGTTATTTCTGTGCTAAGGCCAAGGATATAGGACCTTTGAATCAACTAAGTTACTGGTTACCAGAAGTAACTGGTTATCTGGAGCTGACATTTCTCATTTCAGTTATTGCCATTAATGCTTTGCACACCTCTATGTGTCTTATATGAAAACTGGACTATAAGCTCCATGCAGGCCTGTATTGTCTTATCTAAATTTTGTTTCTCTAGAACAATGCTTGGTGCTTTATAAATGGTAGGTGGTTCATAAATATCTGTTGAATTTGTTTGAATTGGATTGATCCAATAATAGAAATTTCGTCTAGCTCCAATATTTTATGGTTTTGTTTTATGTAGACCCATTCTTCTCTGGATTGCCCATTTGCAATGATAGTACTAAAGTTAGGAAGGCTGCAGAAAGCCTCTTTGAGCTGGAATCTATCTTGATTGGAGAGTCCTATTTTAAAGTTCTATGTCAGGTTGGAGTAACTGTCAATTTTAATAGTTGTATTTGTACATGACAGAGAGAGAGAGAGAGAGAGAGAGAGAGAGAGAGAGAGAGAGAGAGAGAGAGAGAGAGAGAGAGAGAGAGAGAATAAATGAATCAATAACAGTGAAAACATCCTGGATCCTTTCCAAAACTGAAATGGGCAAAGGGAAAACATCCATGCAAGGAAAATTTCCACAATCTTTTTGTCAAGTGATTTTTGTGTTTGTATTTCCCAGGTGCTATAAAGGTGGAGCTGGTATAGCAAAGGAAAACTATCTATAGCTTTGGATTTGTAGCAATTATAGTAATGTTACAGGATAAGTTCATGCCACATTCTATTTACAGAATGATAGGTCTCAGAGTTTGAAGTTCAAATAAGTTTCACATGAGAAATCACTCTTTGTGCTTTCTCCAGCATTTCAACTCTCTTAGAGCCTAAAGGTAGAGTTTTTCATTTATGATTAGTTATGAATATACTTAAATGCAGGGAATAAAAACTCACCTTGCTTCCTAGATTTGTGATTGTCTGTGGCTCTTGGGGAGTTGTGTCTTTTCACCCGAGCCATCTATCAAGTAATTTCTGCTTCTTGGTTGTTGGTTTTTTTCCCCTCTTAAATTTTAAATTTTGCTTTTGCATTTGCTTTTTTCCTTTTCTCCAGTGCTCTCTTTCTCCATCTGGCTTGGGAAGGGGAGGGGCTTGGGAAGAGAGAGGTGGGACCTCTTGTCCCACTCAGCATAGGTTTTGCCCTCATGATAAAGATTCTTAACCCTTTTTAATGTGTCATAGACCCCTTTGACAACCTGGTGGAGTCTATGGGCCCTTTCTCAGAATATATTTAAGTGCACGAACTAAAATACACAAAATTAAAGCATTTGTGTACTCTAAATGAAGAACTCTTGCCATTGGGTAAAACAAGGCCCAGCATTATAATCAACAACTTAAAACAAAGGGATGTTAAGATGGCCCAGAGAGGGAGATCATTGTGATAAATGCATAGAAGATGGTGCTATTTCTACCAAAGGGGAAAAGAAACTAACAGGCAGGTTGATAAGCCCTCAACTAAATGATACCAGAGAGTGTCTTGAGGGGATCTGTTCACCATCTCCAGAGAGGATAGAATGAGAGGAAGCAGAACTGAGTAGGTGGAACAATTTGATTGTAAGGCTAAACCAGCTTGCTGCAGAAATTTAAAGCACTTGCCATATAGGGCATCATCTTATCTGTGCTATGTATTCCCTGGCTCAGCAACCTTATAGTTTCCCCTTACAGATCCCTATCTACCATTTGACATTTCTATATCAATCCTCTCTTTTGTCTAAAGCATTCTCATTACCCTCATTACCTCAGGGCACAAGGTACTACAGAATCTCAGAAGTGGAATTAACTACAGAGTCCATTTAATCCAACCCATTTCTGGAGGGAAGAAAATCCCCTTTATACAAGGAGGTTTTGGAAAAGGTTTAACAAACAGCTCTCTGGAGAGCAAAACAATACTTTAAATTTAATCTACATGATTTGCATTTTCTTTGTCACTTTAAGACAATGGCTAGTAAAACAGTAAAACCAAACCTGATTTGTAGTATTTGTTGATTTTCAAGGTGTAAATGCTTACATTGGAAATTTAACAATTGATTACCAAGGGTTAGTTGGAGTTCACTCCAGTACATCCTTGCCTTTATAATATACCCATTTCAAAGAAGTCACTCTTGTTCATAGCAAAGACATCATTCTTAAAAATATCTTGAGACTGTAGCTACTTCTGGGTAAACATGGTGGCAGTCTAGACATAGGACTCTTCCTCTCCTCAGCACCTACCAATATAGACTACCTCAAAAGACCAAAAAAACCAAATTCTTGTGAACAAAGGGACTCTAAAGTAGGATACAGCATTGAAGGCATGTGGGATTTGGGCATTTCCACACTATAAGGGGGTGAAAAAGTTCCCACCAAAACGCGAGCTGATCTACCCTGTCCCACCCCACCAACGGAGCCAGAGTCAGAGCCAGCGAGTGCTAGAATCAGTGAGTGAGTGAGGGGCACCTCTAGAGTGAGTGAGAGGCACCTCTAGGTCTTTGGAAGATGACTAAGACCACCAAAAACCTACCCTGAGAGCAGCTAGCCCTGAAACCCCAGCAGGCTGAAGCTCGCAGACCTTGGGCACTCATTGGGAGAGAGCACAGAGAAGGGCAGCAAACAGAAGAAGCTGCAGAGACTCGAGAGCTAACCTCAGGCAAAATGCGTGCTCCTTAGATCCATACAAGAAGATCCTGCCCATCTTACTCAGATTTCTGACTGGAAAGGGAAGGAAAAACTGCCACTAGTGATGACAAACAGCTCCCAGGAACGACAACGTCCCAACAACAAGAAAAACAAGAAGAAGGGGTTGACCCTGGATAATTTTTACTGGGGAAAAACTCAGGCTACAGAGGAAATAGAAGAGGACCTACAAATAAATGCACCAAAACCTTCCCTCCAAAATGGAAATTATCCACAAGCTCTTAGAATTTAAACTGGAGCTTATAAAAAAGATGGAAGCCTTCTGGCAAGAAAAATGGGAAATAGTTCAAAAAGAAAATAACAGTTTAAAGGACAAGACCTCCCAATTGGAGAATTAGGGAAGCCTCAAAATGAAGGATAGGCCAAACCGAAAAGGAAAATCAAAAGATTGTATTGAAAAACCAGTCCTTAAAGACCAGAATTAGAAAACTAGAAGTCAATGATCTTATAAAACAACAAGAATTAATAAAGCAAAGTCAAAAGACTGACAAAATAGAAGAAAACATGAAATATCTCACTGACAAGATGACAGATCAGTAAAACAGATCACTATGAGACTGTTTGAAAATCCTTGGTCTACCTGAAAACCCAGAAATAAACAGAAATCTTGACATCATACTACATGAAGCTATCAAAAAAAACTGCCCTGATGTTCTTGAACAAGGGGGCTAAATAGACATTGAAAGAGTTCATAGAACACCTTCTACACTAAATCCTCAAAAGACAACTCCCAGGAATGTAATTGCAAAATTCAAGAGCTTCCAAGCTTAGGAGAAAATTTTACAAGAAGTCAAAAAGAGACAATTCAGATACCAAGGAGCACCAATAAGGATGACACAAGATCTGGCAGCATCCACACTAAAGGACCCCAAGGCTTGGAATATGATATTCAGAAAGGCAAGAGAATTGAGTCTTCAATCAAGGATCACCTATCCATCAAAACTGACTATATACTTCCAGAGGAAAGTATGGGCATTCAACAAAATAAAAGATTTCCAAGTAGTTGTTAAAAAAAAAACAACACCGCAACCAAGTGGAAAGTTTCATATCCAAAAACAAAGATCTAGAGAAACATGAAAAGGTAAATAAGAAAGAGAGGGAAAAGTGGAAAAAATTTTTTTGATTCAAACTTTCTTCTTTAGAGACTTCAATAAGATGAAATTATGTATATTATTATATGGGGAGAATGTTTTTGTAACTCTCAAAAATATATTCATTATTATAGTAATTAAAAGAATCATTCACAGGAAGAGATTGGGGTAATAAGTATTATAAGATAATATGCAAAAAAAAAAAGAAAAAGGGAGGGGGGAATCAAAGATGGCACCAAGAGACACTTGAAGAAATGAAAATAATAGGTTAATCTACCAGACAAAGATACACATGGGAAGGGGAGGGGAAGAATACTCGTATAAGAAGGAGAGTAAGAGAGTGCTAATAGGTAATGCTTAAACCTTACTCTCAGTGAAATCAATTATGAGAGGGAAGAGTATCTAGATTCATTGGGGTATTGAATTTTATCTTATCCTATGGGGAAAATGAGAAGGGAAAACTAAGGGGGGGGAGTGAGGCAGGGAGTACAAAAAGGGAGGGAAAGAGAGGGGGTAGGGAATGTAACAGAACCTAAAAAAATAAGAAGGGAACAAAAAGGGAGGGGACAGAACAGGGAGGGGATTAGGGGGATTGATTAAAAGCAAACCAAAAATTAATTGGAAATTAAATATAATTCTCCAAAATCAGTTAGTTAGAGAACATATCATTGAAACAATTAATAATTTCATTGAAAAAAAATGACAGTGATGAGATATCCTTTCAAAATCTATGGGATGCAGCGAAAGCAGTTTTCAGGGGAAAATGTATATCCTTGAATTAATATATTAACAAATTAAGAAGGGCAGAGGTCAATGAATTGGGCATGCAAATTAAAAAACTAGAAAGAGAAAAAATTAAAAATCCCCAGAAGAAAACTAAGTTAGATATCCTAAAAATTAAGGGAGAAATTAATAAAATCAAAATTGAAAGAACTATTGAACTAATAAATAAGACTAGAAGCTGGTGCTTTGAAAAAACAAAAAAAAATAGACAATGTAATGGTCAATCTAATTAAAACAAGGAAAGAAGAAAATCAAATTAATAGTGTCATAGATGAAAAGGGAGAGCTCACCTCCAATGAAGAGGAAGTTAAGACAACCATTAAAAACTATTTTGCCAAATTATATGACAATAAATATGCCAATCTAGGTGATTAGGATGAATATTTACAAAAATATAAATTACCTAGACTAACAGAGGAAGAAATAGATGACCTAAGCAACCCCATATCAGAAAAAGAAATTGAACAAGCCATCAAAGAATTCCCAAAGAAAAAATCCCAAGGGCTTGATGGATTCACAAGTGAATTCTATCAAACATTAAAAAAACAGCTAATCTCAATACTATACAAATTATTTGATATAAAAAGCAAAGAGGAATTTCTACCAAATTTCTTTTATGACACAAATATGGTACTGATTCCAAATCCAGAAAGCTCAAAAAAAGGAGAAATAAAACTATAGCCCAACCTCCCCAATGAAAATAGATGCAAAAATCTCAAATAGGATACTAGCAAAAAAGACTCCAGCAAGTCATCATGATTGTTATTCACTATTATCAGGTGGGATTTATACCAGGAATCCACGAATGGTTCAATATTAGAAAAAACATCCACATAATTGACCATATCAACAAGCAAACCAACAAAAATCACATGATTATCTCAATAGATGCAGAAAAAGCCTTTGACAAAATACAACACTCATTCCTATGGAAAACACTAGAAAGCATAGGAATAGAAGTGTCTTTCCTAAAAATAATAAACAGTATTTATCTTGTAAAAATGGAGACTTGAACGCGGGACTCCATTTCCCAGGAGTCTTTGCTCACTTCCCAAAATGCCTTGTAACCTCACCTGGGCTGAGAGCGAGATGAGGTATTTAACCTGGCTGTAAAGGCTACTTGGTCTCTTTCCTACTTCTGCTACCGAGCAGACACGTCTCTTTCATGATGTAAGTGAGATTGTCTAGGCCTCTCTACACCTAGACATATGCTTTCTTATTCTGCATTTTCTTTAATCCTTAACCTTTAATAAACCTCATAAAAATATAATACTCCTTGCAGAGAGAAACTAATTTCTACCTGCCTCAGTTTCCCCAAATTTTAACTTTTACAATCTAAAACAATCAGCCAGCATAATCTCCAATGGGGATAAACTAGAAGCCTTCCGAAAAAGATCAGGAGTGAAACAAGGATGACCATTATCACCTCTATTATTTAACATTTGACTAGAAACATTAGCAGTAGCAATTAGAGAAGAAAAAGAAATTGAAGGTATTAAAATTGGCAATGAGGAGATCAAGCTATTACTCTTTGCAGACAATATGATGGTCTACTTAAAGAATCCTAGAAAATCAACCAAAAAGATAGTCGAAATAATCAACAATGTTAGCAGTGTTGCAGGATACAAAATAAACCCACATAAGTCATCAGCATTTCTATATATCTCCAACACATCTCAGCAGGAAGAATTAGAAAGAGAAATTGCATTTAAAATCATCACCCTAGACAATATAAAATACTTAGGAATCTATCTGCCGAGACAAACACAGCAACCATATGAACACAACTACAAAACACTCTCCACACAATTAAAACTAGATCTAAAAAATTTAAAAATATTAAGTGTTCATGGGTAGGGTGGGCTAATATAATAAAAATGACAATTCTACCCAAACTTATTTACTTATTTAGTGCCATACCAAATGAAATACCAAAAAACTTTTTTACTGAATTATAAAAAAACATAAAGTTCATTTGGAAGAACAAAATATCAAGGATATTGAGGGAAATCATGAAAAAATATATTAAAAAAGATCAAAATATCAAGGATATTCAGGGAAATCATGAAAAAAAATGTGAAAAAAGGTGGCCTAGCAGTCCCAGATCTCAAACTGTACTATAAAGTGGTCATCAAAAGAATTTGGTACTGGCTAAGACAGAAAGAAGGAACAGTGGAATAGACTTGGGGTAAGTTACGTCATCAAGATGGTCTATGATAAGCCCAAAGATCATAGCTTTTGGGACCAAAATCCACTATTTGAAAAAAACTGATGGGAAAATTGGAGAGATTAGATTTGGATCAATACCTCACACTCTACCCCAAGATAAACACAGAATGGGTGAATGACTTGAACATAAAGAAGGAAACTATAAGTAAATTAGGTGAACACAGAATAGTATACATGTCAGATCTTTGGGAAAGGAGAGACTTTAAAACAAAACAAGATATAGAAAAAATCACAAAATGTAAAATCAATACTTTTTTTTCTGCTTCTTTTTAATGTTTATTTTTTTTATATTTTATTTGATCATTTCCAAGCATTATTCATTAAAGACATAGATAATCCCCCCCCCCCCCATAGCCGACGCGTAAATCCACTGGGCATTACATGTTTTCTTGATTTGAATCCATTGCTAGGTTGTTAATATTTGTATTAGAGTGTTCATTTAGAGTCTCTCCTCTGTCATGTCCCCTCAAACGTTGTATTCAGACAGTTGCTTTTCCTTGGTGTTTCTACTCCCATAGTTTATCCTTTGCTTATGAATAGTGTTTTTTTCTCCTAGATCCCTGCATATTGTTCAGGGACATTACACTGCCACTAATGGAGAAGTCCATTACATTCGATTATACCACAGTGTATTAGTTTCTGTGTACAATGTTCTCTTGCTTCTGCTCCTCTCGCTCTGCATCACTTCCTGGAGGTTGTTCCAGTCTCCATGGAACTCCTCCACTTTATTATTCCTTTTAGCACAATAGTATTCCATCACCAACATATACCACAATTTGCTCAGCCATTCCCCAATTGATGGGCATCCCCTCGTTTTCCAGTTTTTGGCCACCACAAAGAGCGCAGCTATGAATATTTTTGTACAAGTCTTTTTGTCCATTATCTCTTTGGGGTACAGACCCAGCAGTGCTATGGCTGGATCAAAGGGTAGATATTCTTTTGTCGCCCTTTGAGCATAGTTCCAAATTGCCCTCCA
This sequence comes from Monodelphis domestica, assembly GCF_027887165.1. Taxonomy (NCBI): domain Eukaryota; kingdom Metazoa; phylum Chordata; class Mammalia; order Didelphimorphia; family Didelphidae; genus Monodelphis; species Monodelphis domestica. Next base: position 440,723,560 of record NC_077227.1, on the reverse strand, counting down.
GAATGGCTGGATCAGTTCACAACTCCACCAGCAATGAATTAATGTCCCTACTTTGCCACATCCCCTCCAGCATTCATTACTTTCCTTTGCTGTTATGTTAGCCAATCTGCTAGGTGTGAGGTGATACCTCAGAGTTGTTTTTATTTGCATCTATCTGATTATAAGAGATTTAGAACACTTCTTCATGTGCTTATTAATAGTTTTGATTTCTTTATCTGAGAACTGCCTATCCATGTCCCTTGCCCATTTATCAATTGGAGAATGGCTTGATTTTTTGTACAGTTGATTTAGCTCTTTATAAATTTGAGTAATTAAACCTTTGTCAGAGGTTTCTATGAAGATTTTTTCCCAGTTTGTTGTTTCCCTTCTGATTTTAGTTACATTGGTTTTGTTTGTGCAAAAGCTTTTTAATTTGATGTAGTCAAAATTATTTATTTTACATTTTGTGATTCTTTCTATGTCTTGCTTGGTTTTAAAGGCTTTCCCCTCCCAAAGGTCTGACATGTCTACTATTCTGTATTTACCCAATTTACTTATGGTGTCCTTCTTTAGGTTTAAGCCACTCACCCATTTTGAATTTATCTTGGTGTGTGAGGTATTGATCTATTCCTAGTCTCTCCCACACTGTCTTCCAATTTTCCCAACAGTTTTTATCGAATAGTGGATTTTTGTCCCAAAAGCTGGGATCTTTGGGTTTATTGTATACTGTCTTGCTGAGGTCGCTTTCCCCCAGTCTATTCCACTGATCTTCCTTTCTGTTTCTTAGCCAGTACCAAATTGTTTTGATGACTGCTGCTTTGTAATATAGTTTAAGGTCAGGGACTGCAAGGCCCCCATCATATGTGGTTTTTTTTTTTTCATTATTTCCCTGGATATCCTTGATCTTTTGTTCTTCCAAATGAACTTTGTTATGGTTTTTTCTAAATCAGTGAAGAAGTATTTTGGTAGTTTAATGGGTATGGCACTAAATAGATAAATAAGTTTGGGTAGGATGGTCATTTTTATTATATTGGCTCGTCCTATCCATGAGCAGTTAATGTTTTTCCATTTGCTCAAGTCTAGTTTTAGTTGTGTGGCGAGTGTTTTGTAGTTGTGTTCATATAGTTCCTGTGTTTGTCTCAGGAGGTAGATTCCTAGGTATTTTATTTTGTCTAAGGTGATTTTGAATGGGATTTCTCTTTCTAGTTCTTCCTGCTGAGCTGTGTTGGAGATATATAGAAAAGCTGATGATTTATGTGGGTTTATTTTGTATCCTGCAACTTTGCTAAAGTTGTTGATTATTTCAATTAGCTTTTTGGTTGAATCTCTAGGATTCTTTAAGTAGACCATCATGTCATCTGCAAAGAGTGATAACTTGGTCTCCTCCTTGCCTATTTTGATGCCTTCAATTTATTTTTCTTCTCTAATTGCTACTGCTAGTGTTTCTAATACAATGTCAAATAATAGAGGTGATAATGGGCATCCTTGTTTCACTCCTGATCTTATTGGGAATGCATCTAGTTTATCCCCATTGCAGATGATATTAGCTGATGGTTTTAGATATATACTGTTTATTATTTTTAGGAATGACACTTCTATTCCTATGCTTTCTAGTGTTTTTAATAGGAATGGGTATTGTATTTTTTTTTTTAAATATATTTTATTTGGTCATTTCCAAGCATTATTCGTTAAAGACATAGATCATTTTCTTTTCCTCCCCCCCCCAACCCCCCATAGCCGACGCGTAAGTCCACTGGGCATTAGATGTTTTCTTGATTTGAACCCATTGCTTTGTTGATAGTATTTGCATTAGAGTGTTCATTTAGAGTCTATCCTCTGTCATGTCCCCTCAATCTTTGTATTCAGGCAGTTGCTTTTTCTCGGTGTTTCCACTCCCATAGTTTATCCTTTGCTTATGAATGGTGTTTTTTTTTTCTCCTGGATCCCTGCAAGTTGTTCAGGGACATTACACCACCACTAATGGAGAAGTCCATTACGTTCGATGATACCACAGTGTGTTTGTCTCTGTGTACAATGTTCTCCTGGTTCTGCTCCTCTCGCTCTGCATCACTTCCTGGAGGTTGTTCCAGTCTCCATGGAACTTCTCCACTTTATTATTCCTTTTAGCACAATAGTACTCCATCACCAACATATACCACAGTTTGTTCAGCCATTCCCCAATTGATGGGCATCCCCTCATTTTCCAGTTTTGGGCCACCACAAAGAGCGCAGCTATGAATATTTTTGTACAAGTCTTTGTGTCCATTATCTCTTTGGGGTACAGACCCAGCAGTGCTATGGCTGGGTCAAAGGGTAGATATTCTTTTGTCGCCCTTTGGGCATAGTTCCAAATTGCCCTCCAGAATGGTTGGATCAGTTCACAGCTCCACCAGCAATGAATTAATGTCCCTACTTTGCCACATCCCCTCCAGCATTCATTACTTTCCTTTGCTGTTATGTTAGCCAATCTGCTAGGTGTGAGGTGATACCTCAGAGTTGTTTTGATTTGCATCTCTCTGATTATAAGAGATGTAGAACACTTCTTCATGTGCTTGTTAATAGTTTTGATTTCTTTATCTGAGAACTGCCTATCCATTTCCCTTGCCCATTTATCAATTGGAGAATGGCTTGATTTTGTGTACAATTGATTTAGCTCTTTATAAATATGAGTAATTAAACCTTTGTCAGAGGTTTCTATGAAGATTTTTTCCCAATTTGTTGTTTCCCTTCTGATTTTAGTTATATTGGTTTCGTTTGTACAAAAGCTTTTTAGTTTGATGTAGTCAAAATTATTTATTTTACATTTTGTGATTCTTTCTATATCTTGCTTGGTTTTAAAGCCTTTCCCCTCCCAAAGGTCTGACATGTATACTATTCTGTGTTTACCCAATTTACTTATGGTTTCCTTCTTTATGTTTAAGTCACTCACCCATTTTGAATTTATCTTGGTGTAGGGTGTGAGGTGTTGATCTATTCCTAGTCTCTCCCACACTGTCTTCCAATTTTCCCAGCAGTTTTTATGAAATAGTGGATTTTTGTCCCAAAAGCTGGGATCTTTGGGTTTATCGTATACTGTCTTGCTGAGGTCGCTTTCCCCCAGTCTATTCCACTGATCTTCCTTTCTATTTCTTAGCCAGTACCAAATTGTTTTGATGACTGCTGCTTTGTAATATAGTTTTAGGTCAGGGACTGCAAGGCCCCCATCATATGTGTTTTTTTTCATTATTTCCCTGGATATCCTTGATCTTTTGTTCTTCCAAATGAACTTTGTTATGGTTTTTTCTAAATCAGTGAAGAAGTATTTTGGTAGTTCAATGGGTATGGCACTAAATAGATAAATAAGTTTGGGTAGGATGGTCATTTTTATTATATTGGCTCGTCCTATCCATGAGCAGTTAATGTTTTTCCATTTGTTCAAGTCTAGTTTTAGTTGTGTGGCGAGTGTTTTGTAGTTGTGTTCATATAGTTCCTGTGTTTGTCTTGGGAGGTAGATTCCTAGGTATTTTATTTTGTCTAAGGTGATTTTGAATGGGATTTCTCTTTCTAGTTCTTGCTGCTGAGCTGTGTTGGAGATATATAGAAAAGCTGATGATTTATGTGGGTTTATTTTGTATCCTGCAACTTTGCTAAAGTTGTTGATTATTTCAATTAGCTTTTTGGTTGAATCTCTAGGATTCTTTAAGTAGACCATCATGTCATCCGCAAAGAGTGATAACTTGGTCTCCTCCTTGCCTATTTTGATGCCTTCAATTCCTTTATCTTCTCTAATTGCTACTGCTAGTGTTTCTAGTACAATGTCAAATAGTAGAGGTGATAATGGGCATCCTTGTTTCACTCCTGATCTTATTGGGAATGCATCTAGTTTATCCCCATTGCAGATGATATTAGCTGTTGGTTTTAGATATATACTGTTTATTATTTTTAGGAATGACCCTTCTATTCCTATGCTTTCTAGTGTTTTTAATAGGAATGGGTGTTGTATTTTATCAAAGGCTTTTTCTGCGTCTATTGAGATAATCATGTGGTTCTTGCTAGTTTGCTTGTTGATGTGGTCAATTATGTGGATGGTTTTCCTAATATTGAACCATCCTTGCATTCCTGGTATAAATCCTACTTGATCATGGTGGATGACCCTTCTGATCACTTGCTGGAGTCTTTTTGCTAGTATCCTATTTAAGATTTTTGCATCTATATTCATTAGGGAGATTGGTCTATAGTTTTCTTTCTCTGTTTTTGACCTGCCTGGTTTTGTTATCAGTACCATGTTTGTGTCATAAAAGGAGTTTGGTAGAACTCCCTCTTTGCTTATTTTGTCAAATAGTTTGTATAGTATTGGGATTAACTGTTCTCTCAATGTTTGATAGAATTCACTGGTGAATCCATTAGGCCCTGGGGATTTTTTCTTAGGAAGTTCTTTGATGGCTTGTTGGATTACAATTTCTGATATAGGATTATTTAAGAATTCTATTTCCTCTTCTGTTAGTCTAGGCAGTTTGTATTTTTGTATATATTCATCCATATCCCCTAAATTGGTGTATTTATTGCCATATAATTGGGCAAAGTAATTTCTAATGATTGCCTTAATTTCCTCTTCATTGGAGGTGCTGTCCCCCTTTTCATCTTTGATGCTGTTAATTTGCTTTTCTTCCTTCCTTTTTTTAATTAGATTGACCAGTACTTTGTCTATTTTGTTTGTTTTTTCAAAGGACCAGCTTCTTGTCTTATTTATTAAATCAATAGTGCTATCACTTTCGATTTTATTAATTTCTCTCTTAATTTTTAGGATTTCTAGTTTGGTTTTCTGCTGGGGGGTTTTAATTTGATCGCTTTCAAGTTTTTTTCATTTGCATTTCCAATTGATTGATCTCTGCTCTCCCTAGTTTGTTAATATAAGCATTCAGGGATATGAATTTACCTCTGATTACCACTTTGGCTGCATTCCAAAATGCAGCAAAATTCTTCTTTAACTAAATGGTTTTGGAGTATCATATTGTTTAATTTCCAATTGGTTTTAGATTTGGTTTTCCATGTACCATTACTAATCATTATTTTTATTGCCTTGTGATCTGAGAAGCCTGCATTCATTATTTCTGCTTTTCTGCATTTGTGTGCTATGTTTCTGTGACCTAATGTATGGTCAATTTTTGTGAATGTGCCATGTGGTGCTGAGAAGAAGGTGTATTTCTTTTTATCCCTATTTATTTTCCTCCATATGTCTATTCATTCTAATTTTTCTAAGATTTCATTCACTTCTTTTACCTCTTTCTTATTTATTTTTTGATTTGATTTATCTAAATTTGATAATGGTTGGTTCAAGTCTCCCACTAATATGGTTTTACTGTCTATTTCTTCCTTCAATTCTCCTAGTTTCTCCATTAGAAATTTGGGTGCTATATTATTTGGTGCATACATGTTGATTAATGATATTTCCTCATTGTCTAAAGTCCCTTTTAACAAAATATCATTACCTTCCCTATCCCTTTTGATCAGGTCTATTTTTGCTTTGGCTTTATCACATATCATGATTACCACTCCTGCCTTCTTTCTGTCAGTTGAGGCCCAGAAGGTCTTACTCCATCCTTTAATTCTGACCTTGTGGGTGTCAACCCGCCTCATGTGTGTTTCTTGAAGACAATATATGGTAGGGTTATGGATTCTAATCCATTCTGCTATTCGTCTAAGTTTTATGGGTGAGTTCATCCCATTCACGTTCAAAGTTATGATTGTCATTTGTGGACTCCCTGGCATTTTGATATCCTTCCCTAATTCTAACCTTTTCTTCTTCAGCTCTACCTTTTAGTCCAGTGATTTACTTTGAATCAGTCCCCCTTGTCCCCTCCCTTGATGTTTCCCTTTTTAGTCCCTCCCTTTTTGTTCCCTCCCCCTCCCCTACTCTTTCCCTACCTTTTTGTTTTGCCTCTCCCCCTCCCCCCCCTTGGTTTTCCCTTCTCCCTACCCTTGTTGCGTAAGATAGAATTCAAGATCACAATGGATCTGGATCTTTTCCCTCTCAGAGTTGATTTCCCTGAGATTAAGATTTAAATAAAAAACCCTCTCTTCCTCTCCTTCTTATAGGAGTTTTCTTCCCCTCCCCTTCCCATGTGAATCTTTGTGTGAGAAAGATTATTCTATTTGTTCTTTCTTTACCCCCTATTTATACATTACATTTTCCCCACCTGTTAGTATACATAGATTGATAGAAATGTAGTCCTTATAGAAGAGAGTTTGAATAAAGGTAGAATATAACATTTTTCTCCTTTCCCCTTTCCTTAATATTTACCTTTTCAGGTATTCCTTGCTCTTTGATTTTTGATATCAAACTTTCCACAGAGCTCTGGTCTTTTCTTTGCAAAAAGTTGGAAATCTTCTATTTTGTTGAATGCCCATACTTTTCCTTGGAAGTATATAGTCAGTTTTGCTGGGTAGCTGATTCTTGGTTGAAGGACCAGCTCTCTTGCCTTTCTGAAGATCATGTTCCATGCCTTAGGATCATTCAGAGTAGAACTTGCAAGGTCTTGTGTGACCCTGATTGGCATTCCTTTATATCTAAATTGTCTTTTTCTGGCTTCCTGTAGGATTTTTTCTTTTGTTTGAGAGCTTTGGAATTTGGCAATTACATTCCTGGGAGTTGTCTTTTGGGGGTTTAGTGTAGAAGGTGTTCTGTGAGCTCTGTCAGTGGCTATATTACCCCCTTGTTCTAGGATCTCTGGGCAATTTTCTTTGATTATCTCTTGTATCACGATGTCGAGTTTGGTGTTTATTTCTGGCTTTTCTGGGAGTCCAATTATTCTTAAATTTTCTCTTCTCCCTCTCTTTTCCAGATCTGTCATCTTGTTGGTGAGGTATTTTATGTTCTCTTCTAATTTTTTGGTATTTTGGCTTTGCTTTATTAATTCTTGCTCTTTTACATGATCGTTTCCTTCCAGTTGCCTGATTCTGGCCTTTAAAACCTGGTTTTCCTTTTCAGTTTGGTCACACCGGTTTTGTAGATGCGTGAATTTCTTTTGCATTATTTCCCACTTTTCCTCCCAGAAGGCTTCCATCTTTTTGGTCATTTCTGATTCAAATTCTTCATGGGTTTGTGGAGAGTTTCCATTTCCTTTGGAAGGTGTCGGAGCATTTTCTTGTGTATCATCTTCTATCTCCTCTGTATTTTGTATTTTGGCTCCATAGAATGTGTCCAAAGTTGCCACTTTCTTCTTATTTTTCTTGGGATTTTGGGGCTTCTGTGCTTCTGTTGAGTTTGCCATCTCTGAATGTGGAGGATTAGCTTTTCTTATCTCTGTCTGGTGTTCAGAGGCTTTAGTCCTGGGCAGATTGTTGGTTCTATGAGCTTTCCCTGGGTTAAACTGAGTATGCCTTCAGGCAATGGCTTTCACTGGAACTGGAATGGAAGGGTCAGACCAGGGGGCCACACTCTCCCCCGGCTCTCTCTGTTTCCCTGCTGCTAAGGTGCCTTCTCGACTGGACTGGGTCGGGTTGCTTTCTGGAAGTTGTTTTCAGAATAGCTGGCCGTGAGGCTGTCTTGCCTGCCCTGAGGGTTGCTGTTGTTTCAGACAACCCTGCTCTCTGAGGGGGGTGGGGCTGCGGCTTCCTGAACCTTGGACTCTGTGCTCCTACCCCTTAGGTCCGAGTGATCTCGGGTTCTGGCTTTTGAGGGGGGCCATACCTTTTGATCCAGGTCCAGGAGGAGGATGCCCAGGGTCTATGCTGTTGATCGTTTTGAATTTCGGCGCCTTAGGAGCTTATAGTTTGAGATTGGTAGGGAAGGGTTTCTGGAGATCTGAACTTTAGCTTTCTCTAAGCCGCCATCTTGACTGGAAGTCAAATCAATACTTTTGATTACATCAAATTAAAAAGATTTTGTACAAAAAACCCAATGCAACCAAAATTAGAAGGAAAGCAACAAATTGGGAAACAATCTCCATAAGAAAAACCTCTGACAAAGTTCTAATTACTCAAATTTATAAAGAGCTAATCCAAAATTACAAAAAAATCAAGCCATTCTCCAATTGATAAATGGTCAAAGGACATGAAAAGGCAATTTTCAAAGGAATCAAATCTATTAATAAGCACATGAAAAAGTTCTAAATCTCTTATAATCAGAGAGATGCAAATCAAAACAACTCTGAGGTATCACCTCACACCTAGCAGATTGGCTAACATGACAGCAATGGAAAGTAAAGAATGCTGGAGGGAATGTGGCAAAGTAGGGACATTAATGCATTGTTGGTGGAATTGTGAATTGATCCAACCATTCTGGAGAGCTATTTGGAACTATGCCCAAAGGGTACTAAAAGACTGTCTGCCCAATGATCCAGCCATAGCACTGCTGGGTTTGTACCCCAATGAGATAATAAGGAAAAAACCTGTACAAGAATATTCATAGTAGTGCTCTTTATGGTGGCAAAACCTGGAAAATGAGGGGATGCCCTTCAATTGGGGAATGGCTGAACAAATTGTGGCATATATTGGTGCTGGAATACTACTGTGCTCAAAGAAATAATAAACTGGAGGAATTCCATGGGAACTGAAATTTCCTCCAGGAATTGATGCAGAGTGAAAGGAGCAGAACATTGTACACCACAAAGGAGAACATTGTACACCAATACACTGTGGTACAATCGAATGTAATGGAATTCTACATTAGTGGTAATGCAGTGATCCTGAAGAACTTGGAGGAATTTACGAGAAAAACCACTGTCCACATTCAGAGGAAAAACTGTGGGAGTGGAAACACCAAAAAAAAAAAAAACAATTGCTTGACTACATGGGTCAGGGAGATTGGGGACATGATTGGGGACATAGACTCTAAATGAACATACTAGTGCAAACATCAACATGGAAATAGGTTCTGATCAAGGACACATGTAATACCCAGTTGAATTGCGTGTCAGCTGTGAGAAGCATGGGTGGAAGGGAAAAAAGGATAGAATATGATTCTTGTAACCAAGGAATAATATTCTAAATTGACTAAATAATAAGAAATAAATGTAAAAAAAATCATCTTGAAAACACATTGCTTCCCAAGGCAGACTATTCCACTTCTGAATACTTCAAAGAAATAGGAAATTTGGGGAGTTTGTTTCTAATGCAACTTCTACCAATTCTTACTAATTCTGCCCTCTGGGGTTCAATCAGTGGAAAAATTGATTCCCTCCTTCACATGACAATCTTTCAAGTATTTGACAGTCACAATCTTCTTTCCCTTATGTCTCTTCTCCAGGCAAAATAGACCCATTTTATTTGTTTTTTCTTGGTATAGCCAGAAGGCCTGGGTATTTTTATATTTATTTTAAAAAATTAATTTATTTAATCAATTTATAACATTATTCCTTGGTTAAAATAATCACATTATATCCCTCCCTCCTCTCCACCCACCCTTCCCAAAACCAGCACATAATTACATTGGGTATTACTTGTGTCTTTGATCAGAACCTATTTCCATGTTGTTGGTGTTTGCATTAGGATATTCATTTAGAGTCTACATCCCCAACCAGATCCCCTCAACCCATGTATTCAAGCAGTTGTTTTTCTTCTGTGTTTCTATTCCCACAGTTTTTCCTCTGAATGTGGATAGTGGTTTTTCTTGTAGATTCCTCCAAATTGTTAAGGATCTCTGCATTGCCACTAATGGAGATGTTCATTAGATTTGATTGCACCACAGTGTATCAGTCTCTGTGTACAATGTTCTCCTGGTTCTGCTCCTCTCACTCTGCATCAATTCCTGGAGGTTGTTCCAGTTCCCATGGAATTCCTCCACTTTATTATTGCTTTGAGCACAATGATATTCCATCACCATCATATACCACAATTTGTTCAGCCATTCCCCAATCGAATGGGCATTCCCTCATTTTCCAGGTTTTGACACCACAAAGAATGCAGCTATAAATATTTTTGTACGTCTTTTCCCTTATTATCTCATTGTGGTACAAACCCAGCAGTGCTTTGGCTGGATCAAAGGGCAGACAGTCTTGTAGTGCCCTTTGGGCATAGTTCCAAATTGCCCTCCAGAATGGTTGGAACAATTCACAACTCCACCAGCAATGCATTAATGTCCCCACTTTGCCATATCCCCTCCAGCATTCGTTACTTCCCTTTGCTGTCATGTTAGCCCATCTGCTAGGTGTGAGGTGATACCTCAGAGTTGTTTTGATTGGCATCTCTATGATTATCAGAAATTTAGAACACTTTTTCACGTGCTTATTAATAGATTTGATTTCTTTGAAAATTGCCTATTCATGTCCCTTTCCCATTTATCAATTGGAGAATGGCTTGAATTTTGCACAATTGATTTAGCTTTTTATAAATTTGATTGATTATACCTTTGTCAGAGGTTTTTGTTATGAAGATTGTTTCTCAACTTGTTGTTTCCCTTCTAATTTTGGATGCATTAGTTTATTTTTTTTGGACAAAATCTTTTTAATGTGATGTAATCAAAAGTATTGATTTTACATTTTGTGATTTTTTCTATATCTTGTTTTGTTTTAAAGTCTTTCCTTTTCCAGAGATCTGACATGTATACTATTCTGTGTTCACCTAATTTACTTATAGTTTCCTTCTTTATGTTCAAGTCATTCACCCATTCTGAGTTTATTTTGGGGTAGGGTGTGAGGTATTGATCCAAATCTAATATCTCTCATACTGTCTTCCAATTTTCCCAGCAGTTATTTTTTATAAAATAGTGGATTTTGGTCCCATAAGCTGGGGTCTGGGTTTATCATAGACTGTCTTGGTGAGGTCATTTACCCCAAGTCTGTACCACTGCTTACATTGGTTATTTTGACTATCTTTTTGGTTGATTCTCTAGTATTCTTTAAGTAGACCATCATATCATCTGCAAATGTGAATCTTAAAATTTCTCAGACTCTACCTTGGAATATTATCTTAATGTTATGATTAAGGTTATTCCCCATTTAAACAATGGAGGTACTTGGTCAGGAATGTATTGGGAACTCTAACATTACTCCACCCATACTTAGGCATACTTTAGGGGAAGATAAAATTGTAAACTCCTTACTGAACAATGAAAAAGTACTGAACCCATACTTATAGTGAGGCAAAAGCCCTTAAGCTAGGTCTATTATTAGATCTAATACAAAAGGGTGCTAAGTACCTATGAAGGTCAAATTAATCACTAAAAGGTCAGGCAACTTGTAACATCCAAGCTTAACAAAGAGGTGTGAAGTACTCAGAAGATATAATCTACACAGAGAAGGTGAGAACTAAAAACTAAGAATGGGCTATCCTAGGAAAAGTGTCTACTGTGCTTGGTAAATGTGAAAATTTAGGGGAGGTGACATAAGAGAAATTTCTCTCTAAAAGGAGCTGTATGAACCAGTTCAAAGTAGTTCGATTTAATTCAGCTTTGGAAGCTGAATTGGAGTTCAGGAGTCAGAGGAGGCTGCTGGGTCTCTGAACACTAGAGTTTTGCTTGGAAAGTTCTTGTGGTGAGTAATTAAAGACTGACTTAGGTTCTCTCTTAAAGAGAAAAGGCTTAGGCCATTGGCCTAGGCCCTAGCATTTTCCTATTATTTCCTCTTACTCTGTCTCTCTCCCTTTCCTTAATTCCTTCATTTGTATTAATTAAAATCCCCATAAAACCCAGCTGACTTGGGTATTTCATATTTGGGAATTTTTCCCATGGCGACCACTTATTTTTGATTTAAATCAAGACACTAAAAAATATCTTTACAGTTTTTGGCAATTCACAGTCTTGAAACCCACATTTTCGCTGTCACACAAAGAGTGATAGCTTGATCTCCTCATTGCCAATTTTAATAACTTTAATTTCTTTTTCTTCTCTAATCCCTATAGCTAGCATTTCTAGTTAAATGTTAAATAATAGAGATGATAATGGGCATCTTTGTTTTGCTCCTCATTTTACTGGGAAGGCTTCTAGTTTTATCCCCATTGCAGATGATGTTTGCTGATGGTTTTAGATATACACTGTTCATTATTTTTAGGAGAGATCCTTCTGTTCCTATACTTTCTAGTTTTCAATAGGAGTGGGTGTTGTATTTTGTCAAAGGCATTTTCTGCAGCAATTGAAATAATCATGTGATTTTTGTTTGTTTGCTTGTTAATATGCTCAATTATGTGGATGGTTTCCTAATATTGAACCATCCTTGCATTCCTGGTATGAATTCTACTTGGTCATAGCAAATAACCCTCATGATCACTTGTTGGAGTCTTTTTGCCAGTATCCTATATAAGATTTTTGCATCTATATTCATTAAGGAGATTGGTCTATAGTTTTCTTTCTCTGTTTTTGACCTGCCTGGATTTGGACATATTTGTGTTGTAAAAGGAATTCTGTAGAACTCCTTCTTTGCTTATTCTTTCAAATAGTTTGTATAATATTGGGATTAGTTGTTCTTTGAGTGATAGAATTACTTTTTGAATCCATCTGGACCTGGGGATTTTTTCTTAGGGAGTTCTTTGATGGCTTGTTCAATTTCTTTTTCTGATATGGAGTTGTTTAGGTAATCTATTTCTTTCTCTGTTAGACTAAGCAATTTATATTTTTGTAAATATTCATCCATATAACCTAGATTGCCATATTTGTTGCCATATAGTTGGGCATAATAGTTTTTAATGATTGCCTTAATTTCCTCTTCTTTAAGAGTGAGGTCTCCCTTTTCATCTTGGATACTGTGAATTTGATTTTCGTCTTTCCTTTTTAAAATTAGATTGACGAGTAGTTTGTCTATTTTATTTGTCTTTTCAAAGTACCAGCTTTTAGTTTTATTTATTAAATCAATAGTTCTTTGACTTTCAATTTTATTAATTTCTCCTTTGATTTTTAAGATCTCTAATTTATTCTTCATCTGAGCATTTTTAATTTGTTCATTTTCTAGTTTTTTAATTTACATTCCCAATTCATTGACCTCTGCTCTCTCTCTAGTTTGTTAATATATGAACTCAAGGATATAAATTTCCCCCTGAGTATTTCTTTGGCAACATACCATAGGTTTTGAAAGGATGTCTCATCATTGTCATTTTCTTCCATGAAAATATTAATTACTTCTATGATTTTTCGTTAAATAACTGGTTTTGGAGAATCGTATTAATTTCCAATTATTTTTTTTATTTACCTCTCCATGTACCCTTGCTAATTATTATTTTCATTGTAGTGTGATCTGAGGTTGCATTTATTACTTTTGCTCTTTTGCACTTGTTTGCAATGTTTCTATGCTATAATATATGGTTAAATTTTGTACCATGTGCTGCTGTAAAGAAGGTGTATTCCTTTTTGTCCCTATTTCTTTTTCTCCACATATCTACTACCTCTAATTTTTCTAAGATTTCATTCACTTCTCTTACCTCTTTATCATTTATTTTTTGGTTTGATTTATCTAGTTCTGATAGAGGAAGTTTCAGGTCTCCCACTAGTATAGTTTTTCCTATCTATTTAATCCTTGTCCTCCACTAGATTCTCCTTTAGAAATCTGGATGCTATGCCATGTGGTGCATACATGTTGAGTACTGATATTTCCTCATTGTCTATCCTACCTTTTATCAGGATGCAATTACCCTCCCTATCTCTTTTAACTAGATTTAATTTTACTTTGGCTTTGTCCGATATCATGATTGCTACTCCTGCCTTCTTTTTATCAGTTGATGCCTAATAGATTGGCTCCATTCTCTTACTTTCACCCTATGTGTATCTACCTTCCTCATGCGTGTTTCTTGTGGACAGCATATGGTAGGGTTTTAGATTCTAATCCACTCTGCTATTTGCTTGCGTTTTATGAGTGAGTTCATTCCATTCACATTCAGAGTTATGATCACCAGTTGTGTATTTCCAAGCATTTTGATTTATACTCCTAGTCCTGCCTTTACTTCTTTCAGTATTTCCTTCTACACCAATATTTGTTTTTAATCAGTTCCCCTAGTTCCCACCCAATTGTACTTTCCTTTCTAACTCCCCTCCCTTCTTATTCCCCCCTTATTTTCTTTGCAGTGTTTTTAAAAACTACCCGCCCCCACCCTATCCTTCCCTTGTATTACTTCTCTTCCCACCAGTCTGTTTTTTACCCTTCTACTTCCCTATAGGGCACAAATCTATTCTCTGCCCCAGTGGATTGGATTCTTCCCTCTTTCAGTCAATTTCTATGCATGTAAGAGTTGAGTATTTCCTATCTCCAGCCTCTTTACCCTTCCAGTTTATTGATGTTCTCCCCACTCCCACCATGAGCTTCTTTGTGAAATATAAATTTACCCACTTTTGGTTCTTTTCCCATTTCTTATACAGTTTGTCACTGTTCCCTCTAAGTGTAATTCTTCTAGCTGCCCAGGTGATAATAACAATTTTTAAGAGTTAACAATGACCTTTTTTCTTATAGGGATGCATATCATTCTAACTTACTGGGTCTCTTAAAAAAAAAAGCAAGTTTTTTGTTTCATTTTGTTTTTTTTCCCTCTTTTTACATTACCTTTTGAAGATTCTCTTGAGTTCTGTGCTTGGGCATCAAATTTTCTGTTCAGATCTGTTTTATTTATTTATTTTTTTACAAATGCTTGGAATTCTTCTATTTTGTTGAATGACCATACTTTCCCCTGTAAGAATATAGTTAGTTTTGCTGGGTAGTTGATTCTTGGTTTTAGACCTAGTTCCCTTGCTTTCCGAAATATCATATTCCATGCCTTTTAGTCCTTCAGTGTAGATGCAGCCAGATCCTATGTTATCCTCTGTAGTTCCATGGTATTGGAATGATTTCTTCTTAGCAGCTTGTAATATTTTTTACTTGGTCTGATAGTTCTTGAATTTGGCTATAACATTCCTGAGTGTTGTCATTTGGAGATTAGGTACAGGAGGAGATCTCTGGATTATTTCAATATCCACTTTTCCCTCTTATTCTAGAATATTAGAGCAGTGTTCTTGGATAATTTCCTGTAGCATGACGTCCTGGATTTTTCTTTTGTCATGGTCTTCTGGTAGGCCAATTATTCTTTAGTTGTCTCTCCTGGAATGATTTTCTAAATCTTCTCTTTTGTGAATGAGATGCTTAATATTTTCCTCAATTTTTTCATTCTTTTGATTTTGTTTTATAGTGTCCTGATTCCTTGTGAAGTCACTTAAATATAGTTGTTGTATTCTGGTTCTTAAAGACTGGATTTCATCCCTGACTTTTTGGTCATCCTCCTTCTAGTCTGATTTTCTTTTGAGACCATCTTTAATTCTCTTTACCTCATCTCTCATCTCCTTTGCCTCATCTTTTGTCTTCTTTGTCTCATCTTTCATCTCTTTTGCCTCATTTTCAATCTGGTTGATTTTGGCTTTCGAGACCCTATTTTCTGTTTCCAGATGACTTATCTTAGTTTTTAAGTTCTTTTCCCAATTGTCTTCAGCCTCTCTTAATTATGTTTTGAATTGTATTTTGAGTTCTTATAAAGCCTGTATCCAATTCACTGGGTTTTCTGTTTTCTTGGTTGATGTTCCCTCCTCCTTCTATGTTCCATTTTCTCTTTGTTCATTGCCTGTATAGAAGCTGTCAGTTGTAATTTCTTTTTTCTTCTTCTGTTGTTTGCTTTTATTTACCCCTTCTTTACTCCCTGCAGTTGTCTGTGCCCTTGCTCCTCTCATTTTCTTTTTGGTTTTGGGGTTTTCTGTCAGTCTCTCCTCTCGGAACTTTGTGAGGAGATCTCAGTGCAGTCTATGGGGGAGGGGTGTTGGAGCTTGAGTTTTCCTGACCTCTAAAGAATTTTGATGGAATTAAGTCCAGCTGGATTGTGCTGGCTGTGCCCTAAGGCCAAAACCTCCTGGAAGGTTGGAGCAAAATGCTGAGTCTCTGTCATTTTGACCAGGCTGCATGCTCTGAGCTCCCTCTCCAGTTCTTTCCCTATCACCTGTGTTCAATGCTCTGAGCCTGACACAGCCATGCCTGCAAGGTACTCCCTCCAGACCAGTGCCTTTGCCCACTCAGAGGTTCCCACTGCTGCTGGAGGCTTTGTGATCTAGGTGGGAGAGGGGTCCTGGGACCTTCTTTCTTCCTTCCCCTTAAACCTAAATGTTCTTGAATTCCTGCTTTTGAGGGGTGTACCTTTTGAATTCAGTCCAGCAGGAGGTTCCTTGGCTCTGTCTTGTTTATAGGTTTGATTTTCAGTCCCCTAGGAGCATTTAGTTTGTAATTGGTAAGGAAGGGTTTTCAGAGCTCTAAACTTTTGCTGCCTCTATGCCGCCATCTGGACTCTGCCTCAGAATAGCCCCATTTTAAATGATCCTTCAGGTATTTAGCAATTCTGGTTGATCTTTGACATCCAAAACAGAATACAGTACTCCATATATTATATGACAGAAGCATAGTATAGTAATAGCGATTTCCATGGACCTGGACACCATACCTTCTTAATATAATTTAAGATTCTTTTAGCCTTTTGACTGATATCAAATGGTTACCTCATGTTGAACTTGCTATCTACTTTCTAAAATAAATCCAGCGAACAGTCACCCATCATTAGCTTGTAAGGTGGTGAGTTTGAGTTCCAGTAAAGTATATCTTTCTATCTCCTGAGGAAACCTATTCTTCTTCTGTATAGTTCTTATTAGTAGTAAATATTTTCTTGTAAGTTTTCCTTTCACTCGTCCCTTAAACAATGTCTTCAGTATTCCCTTCATCTACCATTTGAGTTACCCTGTCAACTTTTAATAAATACTTCTCTTTATAAATGCAAACAAACCATCTTTTGATATTGTGTCCTCATTGGACAAGAAGAGATGTCAAGCCCAGGGAGCTTACTGACTCTTCCTTATACTGATTTTCAAAAATTACTGTGTTTACCCTTCTCCACTCATTCTACATATTTCCTACTCTCCTCTTTCAAAGATCAAGAACAAAAATTCAACAGTTCCATCTGCTAATTTTTTTTCCATACTCTAGGATTTAGTCCATATACTCCTAGTGACTATCCTCATTAAAGGCATCTAGATGTTTCCTAATGGTCCTTGTACAGATTGTGAATTTCTATTCCCTGCTAACCATTTTTGTACTATGCTTCCTAGTCTCTAAATCACTGTCCTTGGGAAAACAAACAGAAAGAAAATTGAAGTTGAGTGGTTCAGCCTTCATGTCCTCATCAATGATCATCCTTCCATCTACTTCCCCTTCTCTTGCCCCAGTATAGCTGAAATAATTCTTTTGGGTTGTATTTTAACATTCAACATTAGCTTCAGCTTATTCTGGGATTTAGAGCTTCTGACCAAATTCTTACAGAAGCATGTTACTCCTTTGTAAACCATCCTCAATTATATGCCACTTACATTCTTCAATTTCAAAACATTCTGCTCCAACCCTGATACTCCATTCTAACATACTCTCCCACAGCTATTAGTGAAGAAGGAAGAAGTAGCAGAAGGGAACTAGGAGGGAGTAGGCCTAGGACAGATATATGGTCACCTAGGAAGCATAGAACAGAGATAGTTAGCAAAGAATAGAAATCCACAAACAGTGAATTATCTCAGCTGAGTGAAATGGTATAACTCAGTGCCTGGCACATAGTAGTCTCTTAATAAGTGTTTATTGGATTGGGTAAGCTTGGTTTATATTCCTTTTTCTACTTTGATTATTAAAGAAAGTTATGGCAGAGAATGTAGGACAAAAGATTGGTTAGGATTAGCCTTGACAGAGTGATGCAGATCTTAGTGCAGAGTAGGAGATAAGAACACAACTATTATCTTAGATTTTTAGTGAGGGTAAGCAGAAAAAAGGTGGTAATCAATTGGAATAGAAACAGTTGTCCTTAGCCACTTTCCTGAAATAGGACTTCTTTGTCTGTGAACGTCAGGTCATATTCAGGAGTAAATGGGGGGATATTTCAGGGAGGAGGGGACACAGCCAGAACAAATATGAAGCTAAAGATGGTGCAGAAGGCAAAAGGAGAAATCCCATTGACATCTAGAGCTCTCAGTGTAGCTGGACCTGGAACTGAAACTTTGGAAAATGTCAGGGCAGTGAAAGCCTCCCATGCCTTCAGTTCCCAATCTCCCTGAGAGATTTCATGAATGACTAATGCTTTTTTCTTCCTAGACCAGTGGGAGGGGAAGGTTTGAATCTAAGCATTGGAACTGTTTCTTTGAGCTCCTGGGTTTTAGCTTGCCTGCTGAACTAAAGAAGCTAGCTTCTTCTTATTAAAGGAGTCACAGGTACCTAACCCTGATGAGTGCTTTTATGAATTTTTATGTATTTATTATGCAAATCTCTGGTAATCCAAGCTAATAAACACAACTTTCATCTTCCACCCAGCAAGAAAAAAATCAAAATTCAGGAATATTTTCCTTGCTGACTTTTTGTAGAAACTTAACCTAGCTAAAAGATGACAAACATGCTGGAACCTGTGGGGGTGGGTAGTTCAATTAGAGGGGAGCACAGTGCATTTTGAACTAAATGAAAAAGATCCTCCTCTCCAACCTACTACTTAAGAGAGACTACCAAATGAGGAAGAGAAAACAAGAAAACATGATAGCGTTTAGACATTAAAAAAGAAAGATTAAAAAAATGCATTCTTAGAATACCAATTGAAGACCCTTGAAAATAATTTTGATAGAATTGAATATATCCACTGTGACCAAGTCAAGGTCTTGTCTGATGAAATAAGCTTGCCTCTAATTCAGATTCGGCTGTGGTTTAGTCATCAAAGAACATAGGAGAAGAAATATGAAGGTGGCTCATAAGAAGAATATACTCAAGAAAACTCAGTGCAAGAAAATAGCCATACTCATTCAAATGACCAGAGTTCCCAAGCTAGGTCTAAACCTTCATCCTGGATCCCTTCCAGTCATATCCAATAGCAATGACTGTCTCTACTCCTATTAACAATTTCATCAGTTTTTAAATGGCTACTTTTATCTCCCAGTTTCCCATATTTCAATGTAACTGGGCTGAACTGAATATAAGACAAATTTTAAAGTCATATATCTAAATAAATTGGAGGGAAAGTGGCTTTTAAGTTGGTGGGGGGAGTAATAAAAAATAAAAATGAAAAGAAAATTTAACAATTATATACTCTGGTGGATCAATGAAATAGATTATGTAATCAACACAAGGCAATTAATGACCATAGCAACTTAGTGTTTCATGAACCCAAAGATTCAAGCTTTTAGGCATAGAACCTACTTTTAACTAAAACTGCTGGGAAAACTAGAAAGCAATATAATAGAAACTAGGCATAGACCTACATTTGATACCATACACCAGGATAAAGTCAAAATGGATACTTGATCTAGAAATAAAGGGTGAACATATAAACAAGTTCAGAGAATATAGAGATATTTACCTCTCAGACTTATGGATAAGGGAAGAATTTATGACCAAACAATGTAATTGAGCATTGTGAAAAGTGAAATAGATAAATCTGATTATATTAAATCAAAAAGGGCTTGTATAACAGAAGAAAAACAACTACTTGATCACATAAGTCAATGGGGATATGATTAGGGATGTAGACTCTAAATGATCATCCTAGTGCAAACATCAACTACATGGAAATAGGCTCTGATCAAGGACACATGTAAGACCCAGTGGAATTATGTGTCGGCTATGGGAACGGTGGGGGAAGGGAAGGGAGGGAAAGAATATAATTCTTGTAACCAGGGAAAAATGTTCTAAATTGGCTAATTAAATAAAAATTTCAAAAAAAAAGTAAAGAAATCAGAAAGAATGGGAATAATTACAAAACAGAAAAAATAAAAATATCTTTCTTAGACTGATAAAAAAATGGGCTTGTATAAATATAACCAATGCAAACAATATTAGAAGGGAAACAACAAACTTGGGGGGGGGTTATAGCAAGTGTCTAATAAAACCTCATTTCTCAAATATAAAGAACTGATTTCAATTTATAAGATTACAAAGCATTCTCTAATGAAAAAATAGTCAAATAATATGAACAGGCAGTTCTCAGAAGAAGAATTTAAAACTCTATAGTCATATGGAAAAATGTTCCAAATCACTATTGATTAGAGAAATGCAAATTAAACCAGTTCTGAGATTGGCTTAATGCTTCTGCTGTCCTGCCTGGTTTCAACTCCATGAAACAAGATGCCTCCAATTAGGTTAAGCTTGTCATCTCAAATCTCATTACTAGATTAGTAACTCAAGCTTTGATTGACACTACATTTCTTTTTTTTCTTTTTTCTTTTTACTTTTAAACATTTTTTATTTGTTCATTTTC
The DNA here is from genome assembly GCF_027887165.1 of Monodelphis domestica. Classification (NCBI taxonomy): domain Eukaryota; kingdom Metazoa; phylum Chordata; class Mammalia; order Didelphimorphia; family Didelphidae; genus Monodelphis; species Monodelphis domestica. The sequence continues at coordinate 440,703,409 of NC_077227.1, read as the reverse complement.
AAACATTATTCCTTGGAAACAAAGATCATTTTCTTTTCCTCCCCCCATCCCGCGACCCCTCCCATAGCTGACACGTGATTCCACTGGGTATCACATGTATCCTTGATTCGAACCCATTTCCATGTTGTTGGTATTTGCATTAGGGTGTTCATTTAGAGTCTATCCTCAGTCATGTCCCCTCAACCCCTATAGTCCAGCAGTTACTTTTCCTCGGTGTTTTTACTCCCACAATTTGTCCTCTGCTTGTGGATAGTGTTTTTTTCTCCTAGATCCCTGCAGATTATTCAGGGACATTGCATTGACACTAATGGAGAAGTCTATTGCATTCGATTGTACCACAGTGTATCAGTCTCTGTGTACAAGGTTTTCCTGGTTCTGCTCCTTTTGCTCTGCATCACTTCCTGGAGGTTGTTCCAGACTCCATGGAATTCCTCCACTTTATTATTCCTTTTAGCACAATAGTATTCCATCACCAACATATACCACAATTTGTTCAGCCATTCCCCAATTGATGGGCATCCCCTCATTTTCCAATTTTTGGCCACCACAAAGTGCGTAGCTATGAATATTCTTGTGCAGATCTTTTTCCTTATTATCTCTTTAGGTTACAGACTCAGCAGTGCTATGGCTGGATCAAAAGGCAGGCAGTTTTTTTTATCATCCTTTGGGCATATGATACTACATTTCTTAACCTCCTCTCTTCTTTGATTGGAGGACTGGAGAATCAAATACTAAATTCTTCCTTTTTAAAGGACAAAACTAGTCTTTTGGCTCACTCTACTCTGTGTCTGCTACTCTACCTAGTTTTAACTCCATGGAATAAAATGGTCTCTTTACCATGTTGTCTTAGTCTCTTCATCACCCCACTTTCCTGTATCTTTTGGTATATTGTCTTTTCTCTTTATATTTTAAGCTCCTTGAGGTAGGGGCAATACTTTTTATAAAATTATTTTGTCCCTAGAACTTAGTATAGTGCTTGGCACATAGGTGCTTAATAAATGTTTATTGGATTAGACTGGACTGGATAGAATTGGACTGAATTGAATGTATTTCGTTTTTTATTTCTTTTTCCACTGTTTTTTTTTTTAACAAAGGCCAACCTATAGTTATGGCAGACTTGAGACTAAGTTTTTCTATTGAGGAGTAAGCAAATAACAAGTACAAATGGGCAGACCCACCCACTAAATTCTTACACTAATGAAATGGAGGTTTCTATCCATTAAAAAGGTAAACTCAGGAGAGAGAGGTAGACAGGTTTCTTCAAATCATAGAAAGCTTGGTGTTACTACAGAGCATGATTTCTGGGACATAAATAGAAATTGGAACATAGGAACATAGAAGCTTAAAAATGCTTGAGAGGTTTATCCCCATCTCCATGACATTCTAGTCTAAAATATTCCTCCTTGTCTACCATTTCCTTTTATGCTTGCTCTTCTACTAAAATTCAAGTATCTTAAGGGCATAGACTTTCTAGTTTTCTTATACTTAAATACCCAGTGCTTAGAGTTGTATATTCTAGTGTTTGGAGGAATGCTTAATTCTTAGGGATGTCTTTCTTATTCCTTTATCTTATGTCACATCAAGAAATCTATATCCCATTCTCAGACACTACTTTCTTCATCTAGGTGTTAACTTCCTCTTTTTTTCTTTTCTTTTTTTTTCCCTTTCTGAATCCCCTAATTTCAAATGGTAGTCATGCTGAGAATATTGTCTATGCCATTAAGGTCTTAAGATGTTTGCCTACTATGACTTCAGTTATCTCACACAAATAACTCAAAATGGGTGTAAGATATATACTTCAGGAAAAGGACAGAACTTTCTTGTAGTGTTTTTTTTTTTTTAATTCAGGGCAAAAAGAAGTTGTATCTATGTTCCTCAGCAGACCTTCAATAGCCACCACCACAATTTTTCTATGACCCTTGTTAGATGATCTCTCATCTGATAGGTATTTTAGATAAATAAATACATGGGATCTACTTATTTATGTCATACAGAACTATATTCAGAGATAGCCCGGTCATCTTCAAAGATGAACTACTTATTCTGACATACCAGCATGAACTAGTTGAAGAATGATAAAAAATAATTCTTGGTTAATATACAGTTTCATAGTCTTCTGGAGAAATACAATTTTTGTCACCTTTTCAAGTTTCCATGCTCTTTTCTTCCCCAGCCACGTACCTCTGACCCCAAACTGGAGCTCCCATCCTGGTACTTTGAGTTTCTAATTAGTGAGCAGATACTTTATTTTACCCAGATGTATCTTAGATTTGTTTTTTACTCTCTGAATTTTACCACCATGTCTCAAATGCTTTTTTACCATAGAAATTTCCCCAGTCCCTATCGTCTTTTCATACTGGAAGATGTTAAAAGGTGACCTCTGTAGCCTTTTTTTTTTAACCCTTACCTTCCATCTTAGAGTCAATATTGTGTATTGGCTCCAAGGCAGAAGAGTGGTAAGTGCTAGGCAATGGGGGTCAAGTGACTTGCCCAGGGTCACACTGCTGGGAAGGGTCTGAGGCCAGATTTGAACCTAGGACCTCCCGTCTCTAGGCCTGGTTCTCAATCCACTGAGCTACCCAGCTGCCACCCTCTGTAGCCTTTTAACCCTGAAACATCCTTCTACCCCCATTGCTGCTTTTTCTTCCTTTAGTGAATTCCACTCAGAGCCTCCATTTTGAAGATGACCTCAGATTCCAGGTCAGTCACCCTTCATTCATTTCCTACCTCTACTTTTGGCTCTCTGGACATCACTATTTCCTGATGTAGTACCTGGTACTCCTTTCTTTTGGTTTATGTTTCTGTCCCAGGACTTATCACTGTGACTGGCATATAATGTCTAATAAATTCTAATTGATTTGGCTCAAACTTATCATGATAATTTCTAGCTTTCTTGATGCCATGCTACCCTACAGGTCACACTCTCTTTTCCCCTCTTCCTCCACCTCCCATTTCAAAATCAACACCAACTAGTGCACAGAATGATCTGACAATCAATTGTTCCTTTCCTCCAAGTACCATCCTCTGTGGTCACCACTCCTACATATGTGTTGTTTTCAGAATATAAACTTCTTGAGGGGCAGCCTATCTTGCTTTGTGAGGATTTCTAACCCCCATACTTATCTAAGTGCCTTTCATATAAACTCTTGTTAAATATTTTCCTCATCCATCCATCCATCCATCCATCCATCCATCCATCCATCCACCTAACTATCCATCCATCTATCTTTCTATCTATCTATCTATCTATCTATCTATCTATCTATCTATCTATCTATCTATCTAATCTATCTATCTATCCATTCATTTGGCCCACATATTGCCCAAGAACCCATTTCTGAATGAATTCTCTTCCATTGTGTTTTATACCAATGATATAACTAAATTTAGAAAAACAAGTGTGGAAAACATTAGAACTTTTTTATGTAGTAACATTTTCACACCAATAGTAAAAAAAAAAGGCCTGATTCCATGAAATTCTCACAATCCTCAGAATATAGTGAACCATAAAACCATTGGTACTTTGATACCTTATAGAAACACCAGTCACAGCTATGTGTGGCTACCAGCTTGGAATTTGCACCTAGTCAATTTGACATCCAAATAAACTTAAAAAATGATCCCTAATCCTATAAAAAATGAAACAGTCTTAAAGCAAAATTAGAAAATGTTTTTCCTTTGCCCTTTGCAGAAACTTTTTCTCAAGGGACATTGCAAAAGAAATAAAAATGTGCTTTAAAAATATCATTTACTGGAGGTATCTAGGTGGTTCAGTGGATTGAAAGTAGTCAAGCCAAGAGATGGGAGGTCCTGGCTTCAAATCTATTATCAAACCCTTCCTATTTATGTGACCCTGGGTAAGTCATTTAACCACCATTGCCTAACCCTTACTTCTCTTCTGCCTTTTTGATTCCAAGATGGAAGGTAAGGGTTTAAAATAATAATAACAATAATAATAATAATATCATTATAAATAAGAATTGCCTTAGGACATGGCAATCTAACCAGACATGTTACTAGTTACAAAAATGTATTTTACTTTATTCAGTTTTTGTTTTCTTCCCAAACCTTGAGAAGCAAAGATACTATTCACTTATGAACTCTGCCTTTCTTTGGAAAGCTTTAATGTTCTTGATTACCATCCTGTGTAAACATTGCCATTATTAATTTCAAGAAAAATTCTAATTTTACTTCTTTCTTGGAAGATAGGATCTTTTTAAAAGTTAACTTTTTTTACTTATTTTTTTCTCAGTTTCAATTACATGTAAAATTTTTTAACATTCATTTCTTTGATTTCTTTGGAATATAGATGTAGTAGTAACATGGCTGGGCCATTGTTACAAGTTACTCTCCAGAATAGTTAGATCAGTTCACAACTCCACCAACAGTGCATTAGAGCCCCTATTTTTCCACATTTCCTTCAGCATTCATCATTTCTCTTTTCTGTCATATTATCTAATTTGATAGATATAAGGGGCTCCTAAGTATTGTTATAATTTGAATTTCTCCATTAAATAGTGATTTAAAACATATGATTAGAGATACCTTTGATTTCTTCTTCAGAAATAGAACTTTTGGGGAGGTTGTCTCACTATTTCACTTTTCAAAGAGTTAAGTTTCTCTAATTCTATGCTTAAAGAAAGACAGAGGACTTCCAGTCAAGATGGCGGCTTAGAGAAAGCTAAAGTTCAGATCTCTGGAAACCCTTCCTTACCAATCTCAAACTGTATGTTCCTAGGGCACCGAAATTCAAAACGAACAACAGGATAGCCCCCCGGAACCCTCCTCCTGGATCTGGATCAAAAGGTACGGCCCCCCAAAAGCCAGAACCCAAGATCACTCCGATCTAAGGGGTAGGCAGAAGGAAGGTCCCAGGACCCATCCCCCCCAACCCAGAGCTCTGAGTCGGAGGCAGCAGCGGGAACCTCAGAGCCTGCAAAAGGACCTCTGGGCTGGCTATTCTGAAGGCCGCATCCTGAAAACAACCTGACTCAGTTGCGGGGGCACCCAACACAGACATCAGGGAAACAGAGAGAGACAGGGGAGCCTGTAGCCCCCTGGCTGGATCCTTCCATCTGAGTCTCACAGAAGGTCCCTGATTCAGGGCATACTCACTCCAACCCAGCTGAGGCTAATCCTATCAGGAGCCCTCAGAGCTCCAGGAAGCCACGGCCCATCCACCCTCAGAGTGCAGGGTCTTCTGAAACAATAGTAACCCTCAGGGCTGGCAAAAGGACTTCAGGGCAAGCTATTCTGAAGGCTGCATCCTGAAAACAACCTGACCCAGTTGCGGGGGCACCCAGACAGCAGGGAAATGGAGAGAGATGGGGGGGGGGAGCCTGAAGCCCCCTGGCTGGATTCTTCCATCTGAGTCCCACAGAAGGTCCCTGCTTCAGGGCATACTCAGTCCAACCCAGCTGAAGCTAATCCTATCAGGAGGCCTCAGAACTCCAGGAAGCCACGGCCCCTCCCCCTCAGAGTGCTGGGTAATCTGGCCGGCAAAGGCACTGAAATACCCTGCAGAGAGTGCCAAGCCAGGCTCAGAGCGTGGAAGTAAGGCAACGAAGAAGCATCTGGAGGGAACTGAGAGCAGTAACACCCCAAACCCTGTGATTCCCCATGAAGACAGAACAAAAGCTGCATAGAACAGACAATTTGCCTAGGGCTAAAGCCTCTGAACAACAGACAGAGAGATGAGAAAAGCTAGTCCTCCCCACTCAGATAGAGATGGAAAACAGCACAGAAAAGTCTCAAAACACCAAGAAAACGAGAAGAAGGGGGCAACTTTGGACACATTTTATGGAGCAAAAATACAAAATACAGAGGAGATAGTAGAGGAAACACAAGCAAATGCCCCAAAACCTTCCAAAGGAAATGGAAACTCTCCACAAACTCATGAAGAATTTGAATCAGAAATGATCAAAAAGATGGAAGCCTTCTGGGAGGAAAAGTGGGAAATAATGCAAAAGAAACTCATGTATCTACAAAACTGGTTTGACCAAACTGAAAAGGAAAACCAGGCTTTAAAGGTCAGAATCAGGCAACTGGAAGACAATGAGCAAGAATCAATAAAGCAAAGCCAAAAGACCAAGAAATTAGAAGAGAACATAAAATATCTCACTGACAAGGTCATAGACTTGGAAAATAGAGGGAGAAGAGACAATTTAAGAATAATTGGACTACCAGAAAAGCCAGAACTAAACACCAAACTCGACATCTTGATACAAGAGATAATCAAAGAAAATTGCCCAGAGATCCTAGAACAAGGGGGTAATACAGCCACTGACAGAGCTCACAGAACACCTTCTACACTAAACCCCCAAAAGACAACTCCCAGGAATGTAATTGCCAAATTCCAAAGCTTTCAAGCAAAAGAAAAAATCTTACAAGAAGCCAGAAAAAGACAAATTAGATATAAAGGAATGCCAATCAGGGTCACACAAGAACTTTAAAGTGCCACTCTGAATGACCGTAAGGCATGAATCATGATTTTCAGAAAGGCAAGAGAGCTGGTCCTTCAACCAAGAATCAGCTATCCAGCAAAACTGACTATATACTTCCAAGGGAAAGTATGGGCATTCAACAAAATAGAAGATTTCCAAGTTTTTGCAAAGAAAAGACCACAGCTCTGTGGAAAGTTTGATATCAAAAAACAAAGAGCATGGAATACCTGAAAAGGTAAATGTGAAGGAAAGGGAAAAGGAAAAAAAGTTATCTTTTTCTTTTATTCAAACTCTCTTCTATAATGACTACATTTATATCAATCTATGTATATTAATATGTGGGGGAAATGTAATGTGTAAATAGGGAGAAAAGAAAAACCAAATAGAATAATCTTTCTCACACAAAGATTCTCACAGGAAGGGGAGGGGAAGAAAACTCCTATAAGAAGGAGAGGAAGAGAGTTTTTACTTAAACCTTACTCTCAGGGAAATCAACTCTCATAGGGAAGAAAATCCAGATCCATTGGGATCTTGAATTCTATCTTACTCAAGAAGGGTAGGGAGAGGTGAAAACCAAGGGGGGTAGGGGGGGGTGGGAACACAAAAAAGGGAGGGAAGAAGAGGGGGTAGGGGTAGGGAACAAAAAGGGAGGGACTAGAAAGGGAAGCATATCAAGGGTGGGGACAAGGGGGACTGATTTAAAGTAAATCACTGGACTAAAAGGTAGAGCCTAAGAAGAAAAGGTTAGAATTAAGGAAGGATATCATAATGCCAGGGAGTCCACAAATGACAATAATAACTTTGAACGTGAATGGGATGAACTCACTCATAAAACCTAGACGAATAGCAGAATGGATTAGAATCCAAAACACTACCATATGTTGTCTTCAAGATATGACACATGAGGCGGATTGACACCCACAAGGTCAGAATTAAAGGATGGAGTAAGACCTTCTGGGCCTCAACTGACAGAAAGAAGGCAAGAGTTGCAATCATGATATCTGATAAAACCAAAGCAAAAATAGACCTGATCAAAAGGGATAGGGAAGGTAATTATATTTTGTTAAAAGGGACGTTAGATAATGAGGAAATATCACTAATCAACATGTATGCACCAAATAATATAGCACCCAAATTTCTAATGGAGAAACTAGGAGAATTGAAGGAAGAAATAGACAGTAAAACCATATTAGTGGGAGACTTAAACCAACCATTATCAAATTTAGATAAATCAAATCAAAAAATAAATAAGAAAGAGGTAAAAGAATTGAATGAAATCTTAGAAAAATTAGAATTAATAGTCATATGGAAAAAAATAAATAGGGACAAAAAGGAATACACTTTCTCAGCACCACATAGCACATTCACAAAGATTGACCATACACTAGGTCACAGAAACATGGCATACAAATGCATAAAAGCAGAAATAATAAATTCAGCCTTTTCAGATCACAAGGCAATAAAAATAATGATCAGTAATGGTACATGGAAAACCAAATCAAAAATTAATTGGAAATTAAATAATATGATACTCCAAAATCGTTTAGTTAGAGAAGAAATCATAGAAATAATTAATAATTTCATCGAGGAAAATGACAATGGTGAGACATCCTTTCAAACCTTTTGGGATGCAGCCAAAGCAGTAATCAGAGGTAAAGTCATATCCCTGAGTGTATATATCAACTACTATATATCAAATACTAGGGAGAGCAGAGATCAATGAATTGGAAATGCAAATAAAAAAACTCAAAAGGGATCAAATTAAAAACCCTCAGAAGAAAACCAAACTAGAAATCCTAAAAATTAAGGGAGAAATTAATAAAATTGAAAGTTATAGAACTATTGATTTAATAAATAAGACAAGAAACTGGTACTTTGAAAAAACAAACAAAATAGACAAAGTACTGGTCAATCTAATTTAAAAAAGGAAAGAAGAAAAGCAAATTAACAGCATCAAAGATAAAAAGGGGGACATCACCTCTGATGAAGAGGAAATTAAGGCAATCATTAAAAATTACTTTGCCCAATTATATGGCAATAAATATGCCAATCTAGGTGATATGGATGAATATTTACAAAAATACAAACTGCCTAGACTAACAGAAGAAGAAATAGAATTCTTAAATAATCCCATATCAGAAAATGAAATCCAACAGGCCATCAAAGAACTCTTTAAGAAAAAGTCCCCAGGTCCCGATGGATTCACAAGTGAATTCTATCAAACATTCAGAGAACAGTTAATCCCAATACTATACAAACTCTTTGACATAATAAGCAAAGAGGGAGTTTTACCAAACTCCTTTTACGACACAAACATGGTACTGATTCCAAAACCAGGCAGGTCAAAAACAGAGAAAGAAAACTATAGACCAATCTCCCTAATGAATATAGATGCAAAAATCTTAAATAGGATACTAGCAAAAAGACTCCAGCAAGTGATCAGAAGGGTCATCCATCATGATCAAGTAGTATTTATACCAGGGATGCAGGGCTGGTTCAATATGAGGAAAACCATCTACATAATCGTCCATATCAACAAGCAAACCAACAAAAATAACATGATTATTTCAATAGACGCAGAAAAAGCCTTTGATAAAATACAACATCCATTCCTGTTAAAAACATTAGAAAGTATAGGAATAGGAGGGTCGTTCCTAAAAATAATAAACACTATATATATATTTATATATATATATAAAACCATCAGCTAATATCATCTGCAATGGGGATGAACTAGATGCATTCTCAATAAGATCAGGAGTGAAACAAGGATGCCCATTATCACCTCTACTATTTGACATTGTACTAGAAACACTAGCAGTAGCAATTAGAGAAGAAAAAGAAATTGAAGGCATCAAAATAGGCAAGGAGGAGACCAAGTTATTACTCTTTGCAGATGACATGATGGTCTACTTAAAGAATCCTAGAGATTCAACCAAAAAGCTAATTGAAATAATCAACCACTTTAGCAAAGTTGCAGGATACAAAATAAACCGCCACAAGTCATCAGCATTTCTATAAATCTCCAACACCTCTCAGCAGCAAAAACTAGAAAGAGAAATCCCATTCAAAATCACCTTAGACAAAATAAAATATGTAGGAATCTATCTCCCAAGACAAATACAGGACCTATATGAACACAACTACAAAACACTCTCCACACAACTAAAACTAGACTTGAGCAATGGGAAAAACATTAACTGCTCATGGGTCAGATGAGCCAATATAGTAAAAATGACCATCCTACCCAAACTTATCTATCTATTTAGTGCCATACCCATGGAACTTCTAAAAAATTTCTTTACTGATTTAGAAAAAAACATAACAAAGTTCATTTGGAAGAACAAATGATCAAGGATGTCCAGGGAAATAATGAAAAAAATACAAAGGAAGGTGGCCTTGCAGTCCCAGATCTCAAACTATATTACAAAGCAGCAGTCATCAAAACAATTTGTTACTGGCTAAGAGACAGGAAGAAGGATCAGTGGAATAGACTTGGGGCAAGTGACCTCAGCAAGGCCATATATGATAAACCCAAAAATCCTAGCTTTTGGGTCAAAAATCCACTATTCGATAAAAACTGCTAGGAAAATTAGAAGACAGTATGGGAAAGATTAGGTTTGGATCAACACCTCACACCCTACACCAAGATATATTCAAAATGGGTGAATGACTTGAACATAAAGAAGGAAACTATAATTAAATTAGACAAACACAGAATAGTATACATGTCAGACCTTTGGGTAGGAAAAGACTTTAAAACCAAGCAAGACATAGAAAGAATCACAAAATGTAAAATAAATAATTTTGACTACATCAAATTTAAAGCTTTTGTACAAACAAAACCAATATAACTAAAATCAGAAGGAAAGTAATAAATTGGGAAGCAATCTTCATAAAAACCTCTGACAAAGGTTTAATTACTCAAATTTACAAAGAGCTAAATCAATTGTACAAAAAATCAAGCCATTCTCCAATTGATAAATGGGCAAGGGACATGAACAGGCAGTTCACAGCCAAAGAAATCAAAACTATTAATAAGCACATGAAAAAGTGCTCTACATCTCTTATAATCAGAGAGAATCAAATCAAAACAACTCTGAGGTATCACCTCACACCTAGCAGACTGGCTAACATGACAGCTATGGAAAATAATGAATGCTGGAGGGAATGTGGCAAAGTAGGGACACTAATTCATTGCTGGTGGAGTTGTGAGTCTATCCAACCATTCTGGAGGGCAATTTGGAACTATGCCCAAAGAGTGATAGAAGACTGTCTGCCCTTTGATCCAGCCATAGCACTGCTGTGTTTGTACCCCAAAGAGATAATTAGGAAAACAACTTGTACAAGAATATTCATAGCTGTACTCTTTGTGGTGGCCAAAAATTGGAAAATGAGGGGATGCCCTTCAATTGGGGAATGGCTGAACAAATTGTGGTATATGTTGGTGATTGAATATTATTGTGCTCAAAGGAATAATAAAGTGGAGGAATTCCATGGAGACTAGAACAAACTTCCGGAAATGATGCAGAGCGAAAAGACCAGAACCAGGAAAACATTGTACACAGAGACAGATACATTGTGGTACAATCAAAGATAATGGACTTCTCCATTAGGGTCAATGCAATGTCCCAGAACAACTTGCAGGGATCTAAAAAACACTATCCACAAGCAGAGGATAAACTGTGGGAGTAAAAACACAGATGAAAAGCAACTGCTTGACTACAGGGGCTGAGGGGAAATGACTGAGGAGAGACTCTAAATGAACACCCTAGTGCAAATACCAACAACCTGGAATGGGTTCGAATCAAGAATACACGTGAAATCCAATGGAATCATGCATTGTCTATGGGGGTTGGGGGAGGAAAAGAAAATGATTTTTTTCTCTAATGAATAATGCTTGGAAATGATCAAATAAAAATTATTTTAAAAAAGTACTTATCTCACAAAGCTATTAAGAAGATTTTATATTTAATTAAATTAATTGCTTTGCAAATGTTAAAAAAAAGAAAGACAGAACTAATACAAAATAAGAAATGCTTTGATGGAAAGAATATCTGATTTGTAATTATAAGACCTGGAGTAGTCTCTTGGCTCTCTTTCTCATGAATTGTGTAAACTAAGTGAGCTTGTTATTTCAAATCTGTTTTTGTTCACCTATAAAGTGAGAAGGTTAGAATATAGTCAAGTAAGGTCCCTTTCCAACTCTAAATCCCATGATTTTCTTTGATTGATCCTTGCTGAAGAATTATTTCTTTATTAAGACCTTCTGCTGAAATTTTAGCCCATGTCTTCCCCCTATGCTTCCCTTTTGTCTTAGAATCATTGCTAAGACAGAAAACAGGCAAGGGCTAGGCAATTGGTTCTAAGTTACCTGCTTAGGGTCACATACCTGGAAAGTGTCCTAGGTTCTCCTGACTTTAGGCTGGGAACTCTATCCACTGAGCCACTTACCTGCCCCTACTATCTTTTTTTTAAATCACTTTTATTTCCCAATATATCTCTCCCCTCTTTCTGTAGCAGTAATCAGTTCTTCACAAAAGTCATTCTTTATAACAAAGAAGAAAAAAAGAAGAAAAACAGTTCTCCAAAATAAATTGAATATATCAACTAAATCTGACATTATATGTAAGTTTTGACAATCATTGCTCCACAGATAAATGGTTCAGTGGATAGAGTGCTAGACTTCGAGTCAGAAAGGCCTGAGTTTAAATCCAGCTTCAGATGCAAGCTGAGTGACTGGGACAATTCACACCCTCTGTTTCCATTTTTCTAACTGTAAAATGCGGATAATAACACCTACCTCCCAGGATTGAAGTAAAGAGCAAATAAGATATTTGTAAATTACTTTGCACAGTGCCTAGCAAATAGTAGGTACTATATAAATGGTAGTTATTATTATTATTATTATTATTACCTCTACAAAGAAGAAATAGAGGTATATTCTCCCAACTCTGCTTGAAAAATGAAGCTTTATCTCTAAAAACATATAGCATTTTATTTAATTTTATTATTATTTATTTACTTTGCATTTGTATTGTTATTGTCCAACCTTTCCTACCCCTCCCTGACATTAGTTCCTCACTATCTAAGGTTACCTTTTATTGATTCTACATGGAGTTTATGCCTATTTGTACAGTCTCCCCATTATGTGAATTTCAAAACTACTCAACCCTATTCAGACCATTCTTTAGAAGATGGGATTTAGCTATTTCCTGATCAATAACAATAGAGATACTTGGAATAATAGAATCAGGTCTTGGAAACTACAATCTCCACCCTACTCAGGGTAACAAGATCAGGAAGGGCTGCAGCAAAAACTCAAGATTTAATTGAGAATATGGCCTTCAACAGACATGTGCAAAAAGGACAGACCTCTGGGCAGTCCTAGGTCAAGCTAGAGCCACCATTGGCACATGTGAGAGACAGGAAGTGAGGTAGAGGACAGCTCAGGAGTTCTGGGGACTTCCTGTGTGGAGGGAAGGTGGTTGTTGGAGCCTGGTGCTTGGAGTGGAGGAGCCCTCAGACTGTTTCTCCATTTTGGTCTAGTGAGTGATAAGGACTGATCTCTTTTCTTTGCCTTGGATATCCAGGGCCTTGGGCCTTTGGTTCAGCTTAAGCAGAGTGGGTATTTAAGCCCTATTTCCTTCTCTCCCTTTTTCCTCTCTCCCTCTCTCCCTCTAATACTTTTCTTCCTCCTGTTTGTAATTAAAACACCATAAAAAAGGTTGACAGCTGACTTGAGTTTTCATTTAGGAATTACATAGCTGAATTTCTTGGCGACCTTAAATTAATATATATCAGTCTTTTTAAAGTGATTTCCACATCACAATTAGCATGTCAATTCCTCAAGAGTAGGGTCTATTTCCAATTTTCTTTTTAACTCTAATACTTAGCAAAGTCCCTAGTATCCAGTAAGTGCCCAATAAGTGCTTGTTAATTGATTGATATAGTTTCCCTTGTTCTGCTTACTTTACTTTGCAACAATGCATATAAATTTTCTGATACATTAAAGACTTTTAAAGGCAGTGGTGTATTTTGATCATTACATTTATTCACTCATGGACTCATGCCTTAATTCAATGCCTATCATCTTCAATGTGTGCTAACAATTGGCAGAAATTCTAAGAATTATGGCTTACTAGTGAGGAGTTCAGGTCAGACAAAGGATTTGGAGGTCACAGGCAAGACAGAGAAGGCAAAAAAAAATATTTTAAGTCTCTTGGTACCTCCCATCACATTCTATGGCTGATTGCCTGTCCTATCGATTGATATAGGGTAGGCATGCTGTGAGTCATATGGAAGAACTCTTTCACCGTCTATGGAATCTCCTTTTCTAGGAGTGATAGGGAAGGAGAGTTTACCAGCAAAATGAGGAAGCAGATCAAGATCTCATTTGGGGCCTCTTCCAGTGCTTTCCTCTCCCCACTAAGCCCTTTCTTCCCTGGGGTGCCTGGTGCCCTAATTGTAATATGTCATCCAGTCTTGCTCTGCACAGTCAATGCCCTGGCTTTCTTCCCCTTCCTTCACCTATTAATACTTATTCTTGTTCTTCAGGGAGCTGTTCCCAGAGAGCAGTTCTGAAAAAGATCTGATAAACTAATTCATGTTGAAGCACCCGTGATTGATAATGGCTTAATGTGTTACCACTCCCAGAGCATCCTCAGCCCCTATCACAGTGCCATGCACATTGGGTATGCTTAATAAATTCTTCTTGTTTAATTTAACAGAGGACAAAGATTTAACTCAAATGATAGAATTTCCATCTCTGAGAGAAGTCCTTAGGGGAATATCTGGGGGGCTGAGAAGTCTTCTAAGAAGCCCAGAAAAGAGGCAAAAAGACTTTGACCATTCCTAATCTGATTGCTTCACACAAGGGCTCTGGGAGAGTTGAGGCACAATAAGACAGAGGGAGGGGCCATTTCTCTTGTTTTTAATGTGAAGGAAAAGCCATCATTTCCTATGACTCTCATTAATTATCTTACAAAGGAGTGGAGCAGCCAGTGGAAAAGTAATAGGTCTGGATTCTAAAAATTTTCATGCTCAATAAAATCCAAACCTTTTAAAACTGGAGTATATCTTAGCTAGAGTTCAGGCAGTGAGGGCAGAGAGACAGTTATGCATAGAGAAGAAATGAAATGGCCCGTAACATAAAAATTACCCAAGAAAATGTGATCAGCATGTACAATTGTGAAATATGGGAAGAGAGGGTTAAAATCCAGGTCTCTCTGGATAGGATCTCTGCTCTGGACCTCACTTTGGCAAATATAAGGAAGATGAGAGTTATAAAACCATAGAATGTTAGGGCTGGAAGGGAATTTAGAGGTCATCTAGCCCTAGGTCCTTAATTTACAAATGGAGAAAATGAGGCACAGAGGAATGAAAAAGGAATTATCAGAATCTAAAAATAAAATCCAAGCCTCCTGACTCCCAGTCCAATGTTCTTTGTACTTAGTCATGCAAGTTTATGCATTTACTCAAAATTTTGAAAGTTTAATATTTGCTTTCATATCTACTTTTGGGTCAGGAGAACAGCCTAGACTGCGGGCTTAACTACTTCTTACTATGATCACCTTTTTTTTTTTAAACCCTTACCTTCCATCTTAGACTCAATACTGTGCATTGGTCAATACTGTGTATTGGTTCTAAGGTAGAAGAGTGGTAAGAGGTAGGCCTTGGGGGTTAAGTGGCTTGTGGTCACACAACTAGGAGGTATCTGAGGCCAGTTTTAAACCCAAGACTTCCTGTCTCTGGGCCTGGCTCTCAATCCACTGAGCTATGACCACTTTTTAAAATCCCACATTTAATTTTTGGCAGAAGTTGTATTTGTCATCTTAAACTAACCCAGCTATTGTGAGTGACAGATACTTAGTTGTATATAGAAGACACATCAAATGCAGGCCCAAAACACTTCAGAGTGGTCCTGAAAGAGATTAAAATTGTGAAATATTTAACAAAATCAATAAAAAAAATACAATAAAATGGAGGTAGCATTCATGCATGGTTTTCCAAGTAAATATCTGACTCCTAGGGATCCTTAGGTATAGTTTAGTGGCCCCCCTTTCTCTTTGAGTTCGATACCATAAATCAAAGCTCATCTCTTCTTATTTATAAATGGGGATATTGGGCCTGGAAGGAAAGGACTTGTCCAAAGTCACACAAGTTAGTAAGTAAGGGAACTGGAATTTGAACCAAAGTCCTCTGATGCCAGAACCAGAGTTCATTCCACTAGTCTTGCTAGAAGGCATTAGCTTTGACATCAGGAAAATGCAATTCTAAAATCTCTATTTATGTGGGCCTTGAACCAATTGATTTAGAACTTCTTTTCTGCAGACAGCCTAATTTATATTTTAATTTACTGGCTATAATTGATTATCACAGAGTAAATACTCAGTAATGAAAACTTTATTAAATCACTCCCCTAATGAATAAAGCTTGACTTTTTTTTTTAGATAAAGTTCTACATTCCTAAGCATTTTAAAAGTAATATCTCCAGCTCTAAATATTTTATGGTCAGTATTAAACACTGTTTGGGGTCCAGGTCCCTCCGGACTCTGACATAGCATATTAGAGGATATAAAGCAATTTTCCTGGAGTAATGAGTTCTGGAGTTACCACATGAAAACCATTATCGGCCTGCAGCTGTTGCAGGCTCAGTGTTCTATCAACTCTAAAGGATGGTGGGAAAGTGGATTTCTGAGTTTGATTCTCTGCCCAAAGAAACAATAAGACAGAGGAGATCAGAGGCTGGTCTGGAAGGGAGGAAGACTTGGGTTCAAATGCTGCTTTTGTGTGCTTCTCATTATGACCACCTTGAATCAATCCCCTTCCCATCCTGAAATCTCATCTGATGTTGAAGATCACTATATTTGAAATAGTCTCAGGCCAGCCACACTTCCTCCCTGCCCTGACTGTAACTCTGACTCTCCAGAATTCACCAGAATTCACTCATCCCCTCCTTGTCAACTCCCTTTTATTTGTGGTTGCTTTGTATTGGAATAGAAGCTCCTTGAGAGCAGAGACTCTTTCTTTTTGTTCATATTTGTATTCCTAGAGCTTAACATAGTGCCTGACTCAAATTAGGTTCTTTTTTTTAAACCTTACCTTGTGTCTTAGAGTCAATACAAAGTATCAATTCCAAGCCAGAAGAGCAGGAAGGGCTAGGCAATAGAGGTTAAATGAGTTGCCCAGGGTCACATAGCTTAGGAAGTATCAGAGACCATATTTGAACCCAGGACTTCTATCTCCATCCCTGGCTCTCTAATCACTAGGCTGCTTGGATGCTCTTAAAATAAATCCTTAATAAATACTTGTTCTTTACCTTTGATATGTACTAACTGAATGACCTTGAACAGATCATTTAACTGCTTAGAGTTTCAGTTTTCTCATCTGTGAAATGGAGATAACACTTGCAACCTACCATGGGTCTATTATGAAGCTCATGTGAGATATTTGTGTAGAACTTTTCTGACTTTAAAGTGCTACATAAATGCCAATATTATCTAGTGATCATTAGCAGATACCCGGATCTTATCAACAATAGAAATCAGCACTGGATGTGTTGGTATAGGGCCTGAATTTATAACCTGTCTCTGCTGCTTTCTGTCTTTATGTTTATGGACAAGAGACTTAAATTCTCTGGACCTTAATTTCCTCATACATAGGTATATGTAGGCAAAAGCACAGGACCTAAAATCAAGAAGTCAAGATCCATCCATCCAAACCACACCTGTTGGCACAGGAACATTTCTGAATACAGTAGGAAACAATGACCAAGGTGGATTTAAGTGGATCTGCAGAACACTTCATTTCAGAAATTCCTGAAGGAAAGCTATTACCTTTCTCTAGCTAGTCTAATCTCACCTGTTAGTTGCACAACCTTGGGTAAGCCATTCTGTCTGCCTCAATTTATTTATCTTTAAAATGAGGATTGTGGGGGCAGTTAGGTGGCTCAGCAGATAGAGAACCAAGTCTGGAGAGAGGACATCCTGAGTTCAAATGTGACCTCAGATACTTCCTAGCTGTGTGACCCTGGGCAAGTCACTTAATTCTGTCTACTTCAATTTCTTCATCCATAAAGTGAAGAAATGGTAAACTACTCCAAGATCTTTGTCAAGAAATTTAAAAAGCCTAAATGGGGTCACAAAGAGTCATACAGGCTTGAAACTACTGAACAACAATAAAGGCACTGAGTTCCAGACTACATCTTCAGTCCAAGTCTTTGAAACATTTCAGAGTTTCCTAAGTAGGAATAAGATGGAATACAGTTACAAGTGATATCCATCCAACTCATTAGTCGGTTGATAATAATCATTCCAGGCATGTCCTGTGAATTGTGACAGAATATTCCTGGATGGTATAATAAGAGACCACAAGGTGAGAAGGTTGTCTGCCCTGCATTTGCATGACAATAAAGAATTATAAGGATGTACTTCCTGTCTTGATAATATTTCATTGTGTAAAAGTATGTCATAAGAAAACAAATATGTTTTCCATTTCAGAACTGTACTATAAATCAGACAGAGCTCCCCACCAGTCTTTTGTGTGAGCTGAAATGAGAAGAAATCTTCCAAGCTGGATGTCTTAGAGCATTTGTAAAGAAGAGTCAAATAGTAACTGCTTGTCTTTGGCATTGTCTAAACTCTGGGAGTTTGGAAAACATGGTTCAGGGCACAGATTGCTTTTCTCCAAGTTCCTTGCACTTGGCCACCCGGTTCCTTGCTCATCACATACTGCCTTCAGTTCAAGCTGCTTTCTTAATACACATCCAGAGGGTATCCATTCCCTTCACCAAGAGAAAATAAAATAAGTGCCACACCTGTTGGCACAGGAACATTTCTGAATGCAATAGGAAGCAGTGACCAAGGTGGATTTAAGTGGATCTGCAGAACACTTTATTTCAGAAATTCCTGAAGGAAAGCTATCACCTTTCTCTAGTCAGGTCTCTGAGTAGCCCACATTCAGTAATGACAGGAAAGGCCTGCTGCAGTGAGATGGATCTTGCCAGTCCAAAAGGAATAGAGAAAGGGGGAAATGCACCTGGCTTCCTGCCTTCCCCTTATACTTGGATGGCAAACAAAGTCATGATAAAATGAAGAAGCACAAGCATCGACAATCTGTTCCCCCATTGCAAGAGTTGGAGCATTAGTTATTGGATTTTGATCTGAGAGAGACAGATGGGACTTCCTGAGGAAGTCTAAGCTATGAGTTTGCCAGTTTGCTTTCAAAGTTCAGTTATCCCTTTTTGTTTTCTTTGTTGTTTTTATTTAAATTTTTAAAATTTATAAATTTAAATTAAAAAATGTAAAATAAAAAAAATCCTTGAGCACTTAGGTGAACATAAATTTTGGTTGTTTGAATTTTTATCTGTTTTCTTCTAGTCCCTCTAGATAGCTGTATTTATCTATGTCATGTGAGTAAATAGAAAGTTCTGGCAGAGAAATTTCATCCTTTGGTGCCCTTGTCAACTCATGGATACCACAGGTCTGTAGGAGATCTTGGCATATGCAAGGTCTAAGACGTTTTTATCCATTACTCCAGTACCTGGCATACACTGGACAAGAGAGCTCTTAAATCACAGGACCAGAGAGGATAGAACCCTAAGGTTGAGTCTTTTGTTGGGGAGAGGAACAGAAAGCTATGTGAAGACAGAATGAGATTTTAGTCTCATTCACAGAATGTCTGATGATGGCTATAGCATTGGTTTAATAATTGACTCTAGGATGGAAGTTCTTAATCTGAGGTCTTCAAATCTGTGTAATTTTTGAAATGTTTTGATCACTCCATTTAAATAATAATAATAATAAAAACTAGCATTTAAAGAGTAAAGTGCATTTCTATATCACTTAAATATTTTCAAAACACTTTACAAGTATCTCATTTGGGATGTAGATGTTATTATATCCTCATTTTTACAGATGAGGAAACTGAGGAAATGATAGATTAAGTGACTTACCCAGGGTCCCATAGCTAGTAATAAGGCAGGACTTGAACTCTGGTCTTCCTGAATCCATGTCCAGTGTATTAGAGGGCTGGTTTGGGTATAATGGAGAAAAAGTAGATCCCAGAAATTAGAAGGAGGGTGAAATGGATCCCCCCTTCAGTCTTCTTCAAATATGTCTCTCCACTAACCCTGCCTTTACTCCCCTCTAATAACTGATTAATGGGTGAACCTTTTCCCTCGGGGAAAGAGAGAAATCTGTTCTCTCCCCCTTCAATATGACAAGGAAGTCAATTTAAGACAACTGACACTTTATTCTAACAAATGAGGGTCAGGGGTAAGATAAACAAGATGTCTGCAGGTTGGAGTTCATAGGAAAGATGGCAAGGAAAGTCCCTGTCTATCTAAAAATATATTTTCCCTCCCCCCAAAGTTGAGAGACACAGGCTTGTCAGCCTCGTCTCCAAGAGGCTCAGAGTTTGGTGACTCCTGGTATTAGCACAACAAAGCCAATGCCCAGATGCAGGGTATCACAGGATCTGTGTGAAACCTTTTGATTCTGTTCTTCTTCTCAGGTTTTTCCACCACTCTTAGTGTCTTTGGGTGTGTGTGTGTGAAATGGTGATTAGGATCAATGAGGAATTTTGTATGGCTCAAGAGAGAAATCTTTGATCAGCCTGTCACCCTTGCCTTCTCAATAAAGAGAGAGAGATCAACTGTCTCCCCCTGGAATTTCCTCTTCCCTCAAGATTCCAAACCTCCTTCACCATCCCCTGCTGTGGATGCAAACCTTGCTATGTCCTCCAGGTTCTGTCACTCAGTCTCTGGATCATTCCTCTATCACAACAGCACTCTATCTACTTCAAGTTTCTTTTGTAATCTTATGTATTTCATTTTATGCACTTAAAGCCATTACTCAGAGAAGAGGTCCATAGGTTTCACCAGATTTCCAAAGGGGTCCATGATATAAAATATGTTAAGAATCCCTGATTTTATTGATAACTCAGAAACAACTGTTTCGCTACCCATGAGTCTGTCATCTAGGCAGGGTGAATAGCTTTCAGTGATAGATGTGAAGTCACTTTTTCCATTCCATACCTGGGTGTCTTCCTTCAGCTTATTAAATATTGAGCCACAGTAGAGTTAAATTCTCTTGGGGATATCTTCTATGTCTTATTATTTCTTTCTGGGCTCATCTACTAAGGGATCTCTCTCTCTCTCTCTCTCTCTCTCTCTGTCTCTCTCTATCTGTCTCTCTCTCTCTCTCTTTCTCCCTCTCCCTCTCTCTCTCTCTTTCTCTTTGTCTTTCTGCGTCTATCTGTCCATTTCTACACATCTTCTCTTGTTTTTCTCTTTTTCCATTTGTCTGTCTTTGTGTCTATCTATCTGTTCTCTGTCTATTCCTCTTCCTTTGTCTCTGTCTGCCTCTCCCCTCCACCATTCCCCCTCCCACCTCTCCCATCCTTAAAAAAATGTGCTTGACCCTACAGTGGCTCTATAGACAGGCAAGTCCCATAATGATAAGAGAATTGTATTTGTAATTAAAGGAGTGATAAATAATAAACTCTGTGAACTCTGTGACCTCGTGTAGATGAGAGAATGGGAAAAGTTTGCAACAGAGCTGAAAAAGCAAGACCTGCAAACTGTCAATCAAAGAAAGCATTCTAAATAGAATGGTGACCAGGAAGGACTGTTGAAGAAGGAACTGCCAAGCTGAGGAACTTGGTCTCTTTGCCCTTGGGACAGAAAGGAGTAAGGACTGAAAGATCCTTCTCCCACTGGTTTCTCCCTACGGGACTTGAGTGACTAAATGTTTAAACCTGTTAGCCATTTTCCCAAATCTAGACTCTATTTCACTATCCTTTAACTTAAGAGTAATTTTAGGATTAGGGAAACCCAAACCCTCTCTCCCCTCAATTTCTTTACCTTTCCCCTTCTCCTAAATAAAACCCCTTTGTTTAAAGTTATCAAATAGAGAGGTTGAGTTAAGATGGTGGCCTAGAAGGAGCAGAAGTTCAGACCTCTGAATACCCTTCCTAACCAATCACAAACTGAATGCTCCTAGGGGACTGAAAAACAAACTTAACAACAAGACAGAGCCAAGGAACCCTCCTGCTGAACTTAATTCAAAAGGTACGCCCCCTGAAAAGCTGAAATCCGAGAACACTCGGGTTTAAGGGGAAGACAGAAGGAAGGTCCCAGGACCCATTCCCCCTCCCACCCAGAGCACTGAGACTCCAGTGGCAGCAGGAACTTCTGGGCGGGCAAAGGTGCTAGCCTGGAGGGTGTACCTTGCAAGCAGGGTTGTGACAAGTTCAGAGCATCCAACACAGATGGCAGGGAGGGAGCTAGAGAGGGAGCATAGACCTGGCAGCCTGGACAGAGCTGTGGAGATCCTCCATATTTGCTCCAGCCTTCCAGGAAGTTTTGGACTCAGAGCACGCCCAGCCCAACTAAGCTGAACTTAATCCCATCAAAAGTCTACAGAACTCAAGGAAACCCAGGTTCCACACACATCCTCATTGACTGCTGGACTTTAATCCAATCAAAAGCCTCCAGAGGACAGGGAAGTTCAAACCCCAACAAACCTCCACCAGAGATTACATGGAGAGATCTCCCATTAAAGCTCCAAGAGGGGAGACTGACAGATGCCCTGAAAACTAAAAAAATGAGAGGAGCAAGAGCACAGACAAATACAGGGAGTAAAGAAGGGGTGAATTTGAGCAAACAACAGAAAAAGAAGAAAGAAACTAAAATAGACAGCTTCTACTCAACAAATGGAACAGAGGGGGAGAGATCAGAAAACAATAAATCAGAAATCCCAGTGAATTGGATACAGGCTGTGGAAGAACTCAAAACACAATTAAGAGAGGCTGAAGACATTTGGGAAAAGAACTTAAAAATTAAGATAAGTCATCTGGAAACAGAGGCACTTAAACTAAAACAAGAAAATAGTGTCTTGAAAGCCAAAATCAACCAGCTGGAAAATGAGGCAAAGGAGATGAAAGACAAGGTAAAGAGGATGAAAGACAACCTTCAATGAAAATCAGACCAGAAGGAAAAGGATGACCAAAAAGCCAGGGATGAAATCCAGTCTTTAAGAACCAGAATATAGCATACAGAATACAGCATACAGAAAAATACAGAATACAGCAACTGGAATTAAGTGACCTCACAAGGCAGCAGGACACTATAAAACAAAATCTCATTCACAAAACAGACAATTTAGGAAAATCGTTTGAGAAGAGACAATTTAAGAATCATTGATCTACCAGAAGACCATGACAAAATAAAAAGCCTGGACATAATACTACAGGAAATTATTCAGGAAAACTGCCCCAATGTCCTAGAACAAGAGGGAAAAGTGGAGATTGAAAGAATCCACAGATCACCTCCTGTATTTAATCCCCAACTGACAAAACCCAGGAATGTTATAGCCAAATTCAAAAACTATCAGACCAAAGAAAAGATATTACAAGCTGCCAAATAGAAGCCATTCAGATACCACAGAAACACAGTGAGGATAACTCAGGATCTGGCTGCATCCACACTGAAAGACCGAAAGGCATGGAATATGATATTCCAGAAAGCAAGGGAACTAGGTCTACAACCAAGAATAAAATGCCCATCAAAACTGACTATATTCTTACAGGGGAAAGTATGGTCATTTAACAAAATAGAAGAATTCCAAGCATTCGTAAAGAAAAGACCAGACCTGGACAGAAAATTTGATGTCCAAGCACAGAACTCAAGAGAATCATCAATAGGTAATTTAAAAAGAGGGGAAAAAGAAAAACAAAACAGGACAACAACAACAAAAATATTTTAAGAGACTCAATAAGTTAAAATGTATATTTTATATAAAATGTATATATATATGTATCCCTATAAGAAAAGAGGTCATTGGTAACTCTTAAAAACTGTTGCTCTCACCTGGGCAGATAGAAGAATTACACTTAGAGGGAGTGTTAAAAAACTGACTGATTTCTCTCTTAAGACTCAGGTCTAGACTATATTGGCTTGAGGCCCTTCATACTTATTCCTTTCTTACTCTCTTTCTTTGATTACTCATTGTATTGTTAATTAAAATCTCTATAAAACCCAATTGACTTGGGTATTTGAATAATTGGGAATATTTCCCTGGCGACCACCTTATATTTGATTTAAAAACCAAGACACTATAGTGAAACATATTTCTGCGGTCAAATTTACTCACCCTCTCTTATATCTATCACAATTTATATCTTCCACCATTTTAACTCACTACAGTTTAAGACTTCAACCATTTTAAATCTCACAGTATATAGATATATGCATGCATAAATACACATACCTGTGTGTGTGTATACAACCAGAGCTAAAAAAAGAGGTTAATACTAAAAGAAATGGGAAAAGAAACAAATGGGGGTAAATTTATATGTCACAAAGAAGCTCATGGCCAGAGGGAGGGGAGAACATCGATATACTGGAAGGGCAAAAAGTTTGGATAAAGGAAATACTCTACTCTTATGTGCTTTGAAACTGATCCAAAAAGGGAAGAACAATCCAATCCATTGGGACAGAGAATAGATTTACACCCTATATGGGGAGTAGAAGGGTAAAAAATGGACTGGTGGGGAGAGAAGCAGTACAAGGGAGGGAAAGGGTCGGGGGCAATTTAAAAAAGACTAAGGGGAAAATAAGGGGGGGGAATAAGAAGGGATGGTGGTAGAAAGGGAAGTAAAATAAGGGTGGGAACTAGGGAGACTGATTATAAACAAACACTGGTGTAAAAATAAATAGTGAAAGAAGAAAAGGCAGGACCAGGAGTAGAAATCAAAATGCTGGGAAATACACAGCTAGTAATCATAACTCTGAATGTGAATGGGATGAACTCACCCATAAAATGCAAGGAAATAGCATAGTGGATTATAATCAAAAACCCTATTATATGCTGTATGCAAGAAACACACATGAGGAAGATAGATAAGCATAGGGTGAAAGTAAGAGGATGGAGCCAAATCTATTGGTCATCAACTGTTTAAAAGAAGACAGGAGTCTCAATCATGATATCTGACAAAGCCAAAGTAAAAATAAATCTAGTTAAAAGAGATAGGGAAGGTAATTACATCCTGATAAAAGGCAGTATAGACAATGAGGAAATATCTGTACTCAATATGTATGTACCAAATGGCAGAGCATCCAAATTTCTAAAGGAGAAACTACAGGAGCTCAAGGATGAAATAGATAGAAAAACTTATACTAGTGGGAGATCTGAACCTTCCTCTATTCAAATTAGATAAATCAAATAAAAAAATAAATAAGAAAGAAGTGAGAGAAGCAAATGAAATCTTAGAAAAATTAGAGTTGGTAGACATGTGGAGAAAAATAGGGACAAAAAGGAATACACATTCTTTTCAGCAGCACATGGTACATTCACAAAAATTGACCATGTATTAGGGCACAAAAACATGACAAACAAGTGCAAAAGGGCAGAAATAATACATTTTTCTCAGACCACAATGCAATGAAAATAATAATTAGTAAGGGTATATGGAGAGATAAATTAATTGGAAATTAAACAATATGATTCTCCAAAACCAGTTAGTTAAAGAACAAATCATAGAAACAATTAATAACTTCATTGAAGAAAATGACAATGGTGAGACATCCTTTCAAACCTTATGGGATGCAGCCAAAGCAGTACTCAGAGAAAAATTCATAACCCTGAGTACATATATTAACAAACTAGGGAGGGCAGAGGTCAATGAATTGGAAATGCAAATTAAAAAAACTTGAAAGCTCACAAATTAAAAATCCTCAGATGAAGACTAAATTAGAGATCCTAAAAATAAAAGGAGAAATCAATAAAATTGAAAGTCAAAGAACTATTGATTTAATAAATAAAACTTGAAGCTGGTACTTTGAAAAAAACAAATAAAATAGACAAAGTACTAGTCAGTCTAATTAAATAAAGGAAAGAAAAAAACCAAATTGACCGTGTCCAAGATGAAAAGGGAGACCTCACCTCTAATGAAGAGAAAATTAAGGCAATCATTAAAAACTACTATGCCAATTATATGGCAACAAGTATGGTAATCTAGGTGATATGGATGAATACATACACAAATATAAATTGCCTAGACTAAAAGAGGAAGAAATAAATTACCTAAAAAACCCCATATCAGAAAAAAAAATTGAACAATCCATCAAAGAACTCCCTAAGAAAAAATCCCCAGGTCCAGATGGATTCACAAATTAATTCTGTCAAAAATTCAAAGAACAACTAATTCCAATATTATACAAACTAATTGACAGAATAAGCCAAGAAGGGGTTCTACCAAATTCTTTTTTTTTAAACCCTTACCTTCCATCTTGGAGTCAATACTGTGTATTGGCTCCAAGGCAGAAGAGTGGTAAGGGCTAGGCAATGGGGGTCAAGTGACTTGCCCAGGGTCACACAGCTAGGAGGCTGAGGCCAGATTTGAACCTAGGACCTCCTGTCTCTAGGGCTGACTCTTAATCCACTGAGCTACCCAGCTGCCCCCCCCAAATTCTTTTTATGACACAAACATGGTACTGATTCCAAAGCCAGGCAGGTTAAAAACAGAGAAAGAAAACTATAGGCCAAACTGCCTAATGAATATAGATGCAAAAATCTTAAATAGGATACTAGCAAAAAGACTCCAGCATGTCATCACAAGAGTTATCCACTAAGATCAGGTAGGATTCATACCAGGAATTCAAGATGGTTCAATATTAGGAAAACCATCCACATAATTGACCATATTAACAAGCAAACCGACAAAAATCACATGATTATCTCAATAGATGCAGAAAAAGCCTTCAATAAAATTCAACACCCATTCCTAATGAAAACACTAGAAAGTATAGGAATAGAAGGGCCTTTCCTAAAAATAATAAACAGTATATATCTAAAACCATCAGCAAACATCATCTGCAATGGGGATAAACTCGAAGCCCTCCCAATAAGATCAGGAGTAAAACAAGGATGCCCTTTATCACCTTTATTATTTAATATTGTACTAGAAACACTAGCAGTAGCAAATAGAGAAGAAATGAAATTGAAGGTATTAAAATTGGCAATGAGGAGACCAAGCTGTCCCTCTTTGCGAATGATATGATGATTTACTTAAAGAATCCTAGAGAATCAACCAAAAAGCTAGTCAAAATAATCAACAACTTTAGCAAAGTTGCAGGATACAAAATAAACCCGCACAAGTCATCAACATTTCTATATATCTCCAACCCAGTTCAGCAGCAAGAATTAGAAAGAGAAATTCCATTTAAAGTCACCCGAGACAACATAAAATAGTTAGGAATCTATCTACTGAGACAAATACAGAAACTGTATGAACAGAACTACAAAACACTCTCCATACAATTAAAACTAGATCTAAACAATTGGGAAAAAAAAAAAAACATTGATTGCTCATGGGTGGGACAAGCTAACATAATAAAAATGACCATCCTACCCAAACTTATCTATCTATTTAGTGCCATACCCATTGAACTTCCAAAAAAACTTTTTTACTGAATTAGAGAAAACCATAACAAAGTTCATTTGGAAGAACAAAGGATCAAGGATATCCAGGGAAATAATGAAAAAAAAAATACAAAGGAAGGTGGCCTTGCAGTCCCAGATCTCAAACTATATTACAAAACAGTGGTCATCAAAACAATTTGTACTGGCTAAGAGACAGAAAGGAG
Source organism: Monodelphis domestica (assembly GCF_027887165.1). Lineage (NCBI taxonomy): Eukaryota > Metazoa > Chordata > Mammalia > Didelphimorphia > Didelphidae > Monodelphis > Monodelphis domestica. The sequence continues at coordinate 440,676,316 of NC_077227.1, read as the reverse complement.
GATCAGTGGAATAGACTTGGGGTAAATGACCTCAGCAAGACAGTCTATGACAAACCCAAAGACCCCAGCTTTTGGGACCAAAATTCACTATTTGATAAAATCTGCTGGGAAAATTGGAAGAAAGTGTGGGAGAGATTAGGTTTGGATCAACACCTTACACCCTACACCAAGATAAACTCAGAATGGAAACTATAAACTCAGAAGGAAACTATAAGTAAATTAGGTGAACACAGAATAGTATACATGTCAGACCTTTGGGAAGGGAAAGATTTTAAAATCAAGCCAGACATAGAAAGAGTTACAAAATGTAAAATAAATAATTTTGACTACATTAAATTAAAAAGGTTTTGTACAAACAAAACCAATGTAATTAAAATTAGAAGGGAAGCAAGGAATTGGGAAACAATCTTCATAACAAAAACCTCTGACAAAGGTCTAATTACTCAAATTTATAAAGAGTTAAACCAGTTATTCAAAAAATCAAGCCATTCTCCAATTGAAAAATGGGCAAGGGACATGAATAGGCAGTTTTCAGTTAAAGAAATCAAAACTATTAACAAGCACATGAAAAAGTGTTCTAAATCTCTTATAATCAGAGAGATGCAAATCAAAAGAACTCTGAGGTATCACCTCACACCTAGCAGATTGGCCAACATGACAGCAAAGAAAAGTAATGAATGCTGGAGGGAATGTGGCAAAGTGGGGACACTAATTCATTGCTGGTGGAGTTGTGAGTTGATCCAACCATTCTGGAGGGCAATTTGGAACTATGCCCAAAGGTCGATTAAAGACTGTCTGCCCTTTGATCCAGCCATATCACTGCTGGGTTTGTACCCCAAAGAGATAATAAGGAAAACGACATGTACAAGAATATTTAAAGCTGCTCTTTGTGGTGGCAAAAAATTGGAAAATGAGGGGCTACCCTTCGATTGGGGAATGGCTTAACAAATCGTGGTATATGTTGGTGATGGAATACTATTTTGCTAAAAGGAATAATAAAGTGGAGGAATTCCATTGGGACTGGATCAACCTCCAGGAATTGATGCAGAGTGAAAGGAGCAGAACCAGGAGAACATTGTACACAGAGACTGATACCCTGTGGTACAATAGAAAATAATGGACTTCTCCATTAGTGGCAATTCAATGTCCCTGAACAATTTGCAGAGATCTATGAGAAAAAATAGTATCCTCAACCAGAGGACAAACTGTGGGAGTAAAGACACCAAGGAAAGGCAACTGCTTGACTACAGGGGTGGAGGGGATGTGATTGAAGAGATACTCTAAATGAACACCCTGATGCAAATACCAATAACATGGAAATGAGTTCAGATCGAGGACACATGTGATACCCAGTGGAATCGTGTGTTGGCTAGGGGAGGGCTGGTGGGAGGAGGGGAGGAAGAAAAGAAAATGGTCTCTGTTTCCAATGAATAATGTATGAAAATGACCAAATAAAATAATGTTTAAAAACTAAAAACAATTTAAAAAAATAAAGTTATCAAAGAGAGAGTTATTTGCCTTATATTAAGATACTCAGAGCTGATTTCCAGTGATACCAACTGTAGAACTAATTGACAGGGGAAGGGAGGAGGGAAGTGTAAGAGGGAGGAGGGAAGGAAGGGAGGAGGTTGGCAAACCTGATCTTTCAATCACCATATCCCTCAAAGTAATTCCCTAATACAATTTGGCACCCTGACCAGACTGTACCCTACCCTATAGAGAGGAAGCCAGAAGGGGAAAGACAAAATGTTCAAAGAGATAGTGTGTGGAATGATGGTGTTAGCCATAATTGCCTGCTATTGGGTATATAATATATGTATTATGACCAATATAGTACTAGAGATGATGCAGTACATAACAAATACCACTACATTCATAATGAACATGCCATTCCAAAAAGATACCTTCTTATGGCAAGTGATTATTCAGGCTAACATTTTTACCATGGCTGCCTTACAAACACTTGTTTACATGAAGAACATTTACAAGTTTTTAGTACTTTGAAGGACATCACTAAGATCTCAGACTCAGCAGGAGAGTTACACTCCAAAGTCCATAAACATTTCCCCGCACAGGAATTGGATTCCATCAGGAAAAGATTTCCAAAATTAAACTCAGAGTCCCATAGATCACACAAGGAACTGAAAAGGGCATTTTGTATCTTTGATCCTAATTTTGAGGATACAGAGTTCCTTCTGTTGGAGTTGTTTAGCCCCCATGAATACTGTTAGTTCATTGATAAAACGAAATCGGAGATCACCCTGACAAGCTGTCCAACAGAGGAGCAAAGAAAGGATTTTGACTTCTCTAACCCAGCATGCATGAACTATCTTAGGAAATGCAGGGAGGATTTGCTTCAAGCAATCAAGATGTTTTGCTCCATCATTGCCAAGTCATGTTAGCACCCAAAGAGCGAAGATGAAGGCCCTGCTTGTGGCTCTGGAATTAGCAAAAGGACAAAGGGTTAACATTTACATGGATTCACATTATTCTTTCTCTACCTTGCATTCTTCTGCACACATATGGTAAAACAGAGGATATAAAACATCTGCTGGGAAATTTGGGAAAATTATATCTTGACTGTGTCCTTGCGTTTCCAACTCTATAAAAATTGGGAATGGGGGAGGGAGATTAATTAAGATATGATCTTCTCCTATGTGTTTTCTAATCCCAATTTTAAAAATTCTATGGGTACATTTGGAACTATATTATTCCCCACTTCCCTGGGTTCTGTACAATTATAGTATAATTGATATTAGACTAGAAAATATTTCAGAAGTTACCTGGTCTATTACCTTCATTTTATAGATGAGGAAAACTGAAGCCCAGAGAGCAGGTTTCAGTGACTTGCCTAAGGTCACCCAGGTAGAAAATATCAGACATAGAATTTGAACCCTATTCCCCTGACTTTAACATCAGTGCTCCTTGTACCATGTGACCTCCCCTTTTGGAAAAGATAGAAACACATGAAGAGTATTCAAACTTGTCTCATCCTCTGTTCTCTCTGCACCATCCAAGCCCTTCTTCTCATTATTTCTAACTCATTTGCCAAGTTCATTCTCACCATCTTGTTTTACTCCTCTTTTTTCCTTCTTCTAAAATACTCTCTTCATTCTCACCACAAATAAATCCTATCTAGCCTTTAGGAATCAATTCATATCCTACATTTTTCTTGAAATGCTTTTTGGTTTAGGTCATACTGACCTCTTTTCTTATCTGAGCTATAACATTGACCATGTAACTTTAGGTCTAACATTTTCTTATGTTGGTCTATTAATAGTATATCTTATGTCCCAATTAAATTGCAAACTGCTTATATAATAGGTACTTAACATATTCACACAAACAAACAAAAATACATTTACTTCCATGAAACTGGAAAAGAAGAAGAATTATTTAAGTAAGATGAGATGAGAAGAAAAGAAAAGATTTGAAATAGTGGAAAGTATATTGCATGCAACAGTAACAAAACACTAACATAACAGTAACATTGACATTACACTAGCAAAACAACATAACATAACAAAGTAACAACATAAAACATAAACACAAAAACATACATGTTTAGGTTACATTGAATCACTATTTGAATGAGTGAAACAATGTATAGTTAGGAAACTGTAATATTTATAGGGAAAATAGGTAGGATTGAAGAACAGGGGATACTGAAGGTTTTGTAATAGGGAATGTAGGAGTTGAAGGGAGAAGGAGAATGTGGGTGAAGTAAAAGGAGAGAGATGCCCACTGCCGAGAGACTATTTTTGAAAAATGGGGTTCCCAAGAAATGGGCCACTTATGATAGTCTGAAGGGACATCTTCTCTATAGATTGATGTTGCAGATACCCCAGTGCATGTGAGCACTGATCCTCCTGAGGGACAAGGCTCACCCCAAACTTAGTCACCCAGTAGGGGTCCAATTAGAACAGTTTAGAGTTGAATGGCTGTCCTGAGGTTCAGTTCCCTCTATGTCCCCTGAAATGATAGTCCTCTTATCTGACTGCAATATTCAAATAAATATATATTTTAATAACAAGTTTGGATGGGGGAGGTATCAGGGAAGAGGGAATCAGGATTTCGCTAGGTGAGGTTTGAGTCTCTCTTAGCTTTTGAGCTGAGGCCAGGCCTCACAGGCTGGTGGAGGATTTCTGTTATTCCTATCTATGCTAATCTGTGCTAATTTTCTTAAGTTTAAAGTCTTAGCAGTAGACAGCAAGAAGAAGAAAAGTTCTGACTTTCAGAGCTAATTAGGCCTGTCTATTTGGGCTGATGCCCCTAAAGACCAGCCTTACAGTCCAAACTGCTTCCTTTAAGTCCTTTTGTCCAATGAATACAAGGATCCAGGTAGAGAACACAGTTGGGAAATTCAGGAATAGAGGCACTTCTATCCTGAGACAGGTAGAGAGGCTCCTTTCAGTTCCAGGGCCAGGAAGAAAGTCCCAGTCTCGAGACCAAATGCCATTCCCAGTTTTCCCTTCGCCCACCAACTGGCAGTCTTGTTGATATCTTCTCTCTAACTTTCCAACTGCTGTTGGTTACAACTCAGTGGAAGAAAGTCCAAAACTTGCTTTAGTTTTCCTTTCTACAATACTAACATTGTTATAATTAGCTGTAGAGTAGTTAATTACTAACCAAACTTAGTTAGCTACTTAGATACTTAGTTTTAGTACAGAAATTTAGGTAGACAGAAGAATTTTAAAGATAGAGATTTAGTTAGGTAGAATTAAGGAGATAAGATTAGATACTGACTTGCATTATAACATGCATAACAACATATATTACATAACACAAATAACATATAACTTCACAAACATAAAACTGTAAATACTGGGACTTTTTTTCACCTATAAAATAAAAGGATTGATTTCAGAATCTTTTAGTTTCCTTCTAGCTTCCAATATTAAATTGATTAATTACATAGCAAATAAAAATTAAAATACAAGCCTCTTTCCATCTTCTGTCCTTTGTAGTTTGAAGGTTTTCTATAAAATAAATAGTAGCCATGTTTCATATAATAATAAGCTTGTGGAATACAATGATTCAGGATGATTCTAATGGACATATGACAAAGAATGAGATCCACCTCTGAAAAGAAAGAATTGTGGGAGTCATAATCCAGATCAAAGAATACAATTTTTCACTGTAGTATATTTGGGTTTTTATTTGGATGTTTTGGTTTTATATGATTATTCTTTTACAAAAATGAACAATGGAGATAGATTTTGCATGATAATACATGTATAACTCAGATCAAATTGCTTACCATCTCTGAGAAAGGGGAGGGAACAGAGAGAGGGAGACAATTTGGATCATATAACTTCAGAAAACTTATGTTGAAAATTGTTACTAGTTGTAATTGGTAAAATAAAATATCTTTACAAAAATAATAACAATAAGCTTATGGAAATTATTACCCTGTGATGGAGAAAACCAACCAATCGGTCCATGAACATTTATTAAATACCTCCTATGTGCTATGGATGGAGCTCCATATTGGGAATAAAAAGACAAAAGCAAAATAATTCCTTTCTTCAAGGTGCTTGCAATATAAGAGTTCAGAATAGTAAGTTTCAAAAAAGATTTAGGTAAATGTGTATGTGGTAGAAGTATAAGAGAAATCAGGGGTGTTCAAAATTCAAAATCATTCACAGTTCTCTCTTGACTCCTAATTGAAGTTCAAACCCATTTGCCTGATATTCAAGGACCCCCCTCCCCCATGATCTGTTGCCACTCTATCTGTCCATTCTTTCTTTTTACTCCTTTTCCTTTGTACATTCTGTCCTGGAGTCCAACTGGTCCATTTCTTTCAATAATAATCAATAAGCATTTATTAAGTGTCCACTATGTGCCAGGCACTGTGTTATATACCCTGAATGCCATGTGCCCTCTCACCTTCATGTGTTTGCTTACGTTGTTCCCTAAACTTCGCATGTACGTTGTCTCAGCTGTTAAATTTCTCCACGTACATTCATTAATATCAACACAAATGACACCTCTTCTGTGAAGCCTTCCTTTCTCTCTACTGACTTTTCTCTTTGGACTTTGTAACACATTTCTCTAATGCACTTAACCTGATGTTGTCTATTATAGTCATCACTGTTGGCATTTTTTTTCCCTTTTCTGGATTATACACTCCATGTCTTAGCCCAACCTTAGATCTGACCAATACTTCTCAGAGTGTTCCACACATAACTGTATTTTACAAACATCTGTAGAATGAACTTATCTCTAACCTGTGAGGTTGAAGTCAATGAAGGTGATCATACCTTCCTATCATCTCCTCTTCAATGTCCCAATCACAAAGAAAAGTCCTGGACTAGAGGCATCATTCTGATGTGCTTAGAAGCCAAGGAACTGGGGCAGCTGGGTGACTGAGGGAATAGAGTGCCAGGACAAGAGATGGGAGAATCTGGCTTCAAATCTGACTCTTCCTAGCTGTGTGACTCTGGCAAGTCTTCAACCCAAATTGCCTAACTCTTACCACTCTTCTGGCTATTGATTCTAAGATGGACAGTAAGGGTTTAAAATAAAAACAAGTTAACTACTGAAGGGGGTGGGGAGGAGGGGAAGTGTTGGGTCGAGCTAAATTCCTGAGCCAATGAGAGTTTCAGGCCTCCTAACACTTGGCCTCTCTCATTAATTGACCATACTTCCTCCAGGAATCCAGTGTCCTCTTCTCTCCAATTGCTTCGAATATGGGCTTAGTGGGACAGCCTGGCTCACTGGTTTTCAGCACCTCTCATTTTTCATGACAATGCAAGTGTCCATAGACCTCAGATAAACTCCCTGTGTGTAGCACTCAATAGAGGATATTAGCAAATGCTTAGCCAAGTGTTCCATGCCGCGTTTTACTCCCACATAAACAGCCATAAAAAGTAAACAGCAGAATAAATTGCCCATCTGCTGCTATAAATCAAAAATACAATCTGAGCCGACTGTAACACAAGGCAAATACAATAATGACAAAATCCATAGCTGTAGAGATGATAAAGCATCTGGTAGGACTGCCCTCTACTCTGTGGCTCGAGTCTATGATGTATTATTGAAATGTATAGTAAGTGTCCAGAGTAATCAATACCTTGTGAGTCTTCACTTTAATCATATGGACTGGCTTGATCAGAACACCACAGTCTTATTGGTGCTATTGAAATAAGGAGCTCGAGGGGACAGATCAGGATGGAGAGTACAACTTGCTCATGATTGTCATGACATGGCGAGTGGTGTCCATGGTCTCCCGGACATAGAAGTTTGTGGGACCTACAGGTAGATCAGAATTGTCCCTTTGGTTTTTAATCACTCCCCCCAACTTCTCTTTCATTATTCCCCTCCCCATCATTCCCTTGCTTATTCCCTTTCTACTTTTCTAGAGGGTAAGAGAGGATTCCAATGAATCTGGCTGTTCTCTCTCTGAGCCAATTCCATTGAGAGTGAGGTTTAAGTATTACCTGTCACCACCTTCATCCTCCTATCCACTATAATAGTTCTCCCATCCCCACACCTCTTTATGTGATATAACTTACCCCATGTCACCTCTCTATTCCCATTTCTTTCAGTGCAAACTGCTTTTTCATAGCTAGATTTTTTCACATATCATCCTAAACAGTATACTACCATACCCCCTGTCTCTGTATACTTCTTCTAGCTACTATGATAATGTTAACAATTTTTAAAGTTTAATTTAATTTTAATTTAATTTTATTTTTAAACCCTTACCTTCCATCCTGGAATCAATACTGTGTATTGGTTCCAATGCAGAAGAATGGTAAGGGCTAGGCAATGGGGGTCAAGTGACTTGCCCAGGGTCACACAGCTTGAAAGTGTTTGTGAGGCCAAATTTGTAGCTAGGACTTCCTGTCTCTAGGCCTGGCTCTGAATTCACAGAGCCACCCAGCTGCCCCCAATTATTTCATTTCTAAATTCCCTTCCATTTCTGATATTCTATTATTCTATGATTCTCATCAAAATTTATTACTTACTGCTAGAGTTTCAGACATCATAGTAGGTCAATGGAAATCTCCATGACTCTTAGGCCAACAAATAGCTAGCACACTTTCCCCAAAAAACATCCTTTCCCTTAATGCCTTTAAAATGTTAAATTATTTTTATTGCTACCTTTTGTTTTTAATACAGCATTCATTTCTGAATATGTCTCTCCTCATTTCCCTACCCAATGAGCCATCTCTTGTAACAAAGACTAAAAAAGAGAGAGAGAAAAAAAACAGCACAAAAAACTAACCAACTCAAAAATTGTATGGGAGTGCAATATTCCCAGTCACTTTTTTTCTGCAGTGAAAGGAAGAAGATTTGTTTTCTAAACTCTTTTCTGGGACTGGCCTTGATCATAATTATTTTAGTGTTAAGGTTATGTTAAGTGTTAAGACAACTTGCTAATCATCAGAGACACAAGAAGAGGCAAAAAATAGTCACTGCCCTAAAGGAATTTTATACTTTCTCTGGTTCTATTTATTTTGTTCTATATCACTTCAAAGAAGTCACCTCATCTTTATATAGCTTCTATTTGTGATTTCTCATGAACAGAAATATCCCATAACATTAGTGCTACTATTCTTCAATTGATTTATATACATTAATTTTTTCCTCAGTAATATTTTTTTGTATTTTCCCAATTGCATGTAAAAACAAATTTTAACATCCTTTTTCTGGCATTTTTTGATTCTAATTTCCTCTCTTCCCTCCGTTCTCCCCAAGACAGAAAGCAAGATGATATAGCTTATACATTTGCTGTCATGGATGTTGTGAAAGTAGGCACATATCATACAAATAAGAAAAAACTCATGAAGGAAATTAAGTGGAAAATGGTATGCCACTCTTTGCATTTAGACTCCATCAGTTCCTTCTATGGCAGTGGACAGAATTATTCATCATGAGTCCTTTGGAATTGTTTTGGTTCCTTGCATTGCTGATGAGAATGAAGTCATTCACACTGGTCAGTCTTACTATTTCTGTATACAATATTCTCCTGGTTCTGCTCACTTCATTTTGTATCAGTTCATATTAGTCTTTTCAGGTTTTTCTGAAATTGTCCTGTTCTTTATTTCTTAGGGTAGAATATTATTTCATTATAATTATATATGACAACTTGTTCAACTATCCCCTCAATTTCCAGTTCTTTGTACCACAAAGAGACCTTCTAATTCTTAAAACTTTTTTTTATAGCAAAAGACAATTTATGCCCTGGGTTAGTTTAATTTTCCTGCAGCATAACTAAGATATTATAGTAGATATTTGTTCGGATTACATCAAAACATATGCTTTAATGGGAACCATTTTCTGGTCACTGGGATACAAGGACTTTTGAGTCATGAATGTGTTTAACAGTCCTAGGTATGGATGACTAACTTCAACCATGTTTTTGCAAAAGCTCTGGTGATGATTTTTATATCATTTATTCTAGAGCAAGAGTTCTTCAGCTGGTTTCCAAGAACTTGTTTTTAAAAATATTTTGATAATTAAATAATTAAATAGTTAAATTGACTTCCTTTTTAATCCTATTCATTTTATGTAGTTAAAATCATTATTCTGAAAAGGGTTACTTAGACTTTATTAGACGACTAAAGGGATCCATGGCACAAAAAGATTAAGAACCCCTCCTTTATGAAAACAACCTCTCATACATTGTCTCTACATTTCATATATGAGACCAGAATGTCAGAACTGGAAGGGATCTTAGAAATTATTTTCTTTAGTCCTTTTATTTTAGGAAGAAAATAGTGTACAGAGAAAAGACACAATCATCACCCCTCCCTTTTTAAGGTTTGATATTCAGCTTTGGAACAACAAACTAACATGCAATAAATCTTTAGAAAACAAACAATGCAAGATAGTATATGATTTGGCATCAAAATGACTGAGCAGGCACTAATATGAATTGAGAAAATGGAAAAATCAGTGTGGGCTGGGAAGTCTCCTTGGAGGAAATGGGACTTGGGGATGGATCTTAGAAGAAGAAAGTTTTCAAATAGTAGAACATTAGCACATTAAGGGGAAAAAAAAGGACACCTAGTCCTTTTTTTATGGGAGTCCAACTCCCATATTTAAAAAGGACTTGAATGACACAATAAGATAATAAAAGGTAGAATTTTTACAGTGCTTTAAAATTTGCAAAGTTCTTAATGAATATTACCTCATATTATCCTCACAACAACCCTGGGAGGTAGGTGCTCTTATATAAAGCATTTTACAACTGAGGAGCCCAAGGCAGAGGATAAGTGACTTGCCCAGTGTCACACTGCTAAGTGTATTAGGTCATGATTGAACTCACATCTAGTGCTCTATTTACTGTGCCACCTAGTGGTGTAGGTAGAGAACAACCCCAAATTATTTTTGGCAAGACAGCACAAGGAAAAGAGATCTTAAATTAATCTCATCCCAGGAAGCAAATAGTTTCTTGCTTCACTAAGTGAA